>NC_138780.1:1297965-1518719 GCF_965119305.1 Pelophylax lessonae
CCCTCCCCCGGTGGTGATGTATTGGGGTGTACCCCAGTATGAGGAGCTGAGCGGTCCCCCCTCCCCCGGTGGTGATGTATTGGGGTGTACCCCGGTATGAGGAGCTGAGCGGTCCCCCCTCCCCCGGTGGTGATTGTATTGGGGTGTACCCCGGTATGAGGAGCTGAGCGGTCCCCCTCCCCCGGTGGTGATGTATTGGGGTGTACCCCGGTATGAGGAGCTGAGGGGCCTCCCTCCCCCGGTGGGAATGTATTGGGGTGTACCCCAGTATGAGGAGCTGAGCGGTCCCCCTCCCCCGGTGGTGATGTATTGGGGTGTACCCCGGTATGAGGAGCTGAGCGGTCCCCCCTCCCCCGGTGGGTGAAGTATTGGGGTGTACCCCAGTATGAGGAGCTGAGCGGCCCCCCCTTCCCCGGTGGTGAAGTATTGGGGTGTACCCCGGTATGAGGAGCTGAGGGGTCCCCCCCTCCCCCGGTGGTGATGTATTGGGGTGTACCCCGGTATGAGGAGCTGAGCGGTCCCCCTTCCCCGGTGGTGAAGTATTGGGGTGTACCCCGGTATGAGGAGCTGAGCGGTCCCCCTCCCCCGGTGGTGAAGTATTGGGGTGTACCCCGGTATGAGGAGCTGAGGGGTCCCCCTCCCCGGTGGTGAAGTATTGGGGTGTACCCCGGTATGAGAAGCTGAGGGGTCCCTCCCCCGGTGGTGAAGTATTGGGTTGTACCCCGGTATGAGGAGCTGAGGGGTCCCCCCTCCCCGGTGGTGAAGTATTGGGGTGTACCCCGGTATGAGGAGCTGAGCTGTCCCCTCCCCCGGTGGTGATATATTGGGGTGTACCCCGATATGAGGGGTTGAGCGGTCCCCCCTCCCCCGGTGGTGAAGTATTGGGGTGTACCCCGGTATGAGGAGCTGAGCGGTCCCCCTCCCCCGGTGGTGATGTATTGGGGTGTACCCCGGTATGAGGAGCTGAGCGGTCCCCCCTCCCCCGGTGGTGATGTATTGGGGTATACCCCGGTATGAGGATCTGAGCGGTCCCCCCTCCCCCGGTGGTGAAGTATTGGGGTGTACCCCTTTATGAGGAGCTTAGGGGTCCCCTCCCCCAGTGGTGATGTATTGGGGTGTACCCCGGTATGAGGAGCTGAGCGGTCCCCCTCCCCCGGTGGTGATGTATTGGGGTGTACCCCGGTATGAGGAGCTGAGGGGTCCCCCTCCCCTGGTGGGGATGTATTGGGGTGTACCCAGTATGAGGAGCTGAGCGGTCCCCCCTCCCCCGGTGGTGATATATTGGGGTGTACCCCGGTATGAGGAGCTGAGCGGTCCCCCTCCCCTGGTGGGGATGTATTGGGGTGTACCCCAGTATGAGGAGCTGAGCGGTCCCCCTCCCCCGGTGGTGATGTATTGGGGTGTACCCCGGTATGAGGAGCTGAGGGGTCCCCCTCCCCTGGTGGGGATGTATTGGGGTGTACCCCAGTATGAGGAGCTGAGCGGTCCCCCTCCCCGGTGGTGATGTATTGGGGTGTACCCCGGTATGAGGAGCTGAGCGGTCCCCCTCCCCCGGTGGTGATGTATTGGGGTGTACCCCGGTATGAGGAGCTGAGCAGTCCCCCTCCCCCGGTGGTGATGTATTGGGGTGTACCCCGGTATGAGGAGCTGAGGGGTCCCCCTCCCCCGGTGGTGATGTATTGGGGTGTACCCCGGTATGAGGGGCTGAGCGGTCCCCCCTCCCACGGTGGTGATGTATTGGGGTGTACCCCGGTATGAGGAGCTGAGCGGTCCCCCTCCCCGGTGGTGATGTATTGGGGTGTACCCCGGTATGAGGAGCTGAGGGGTCCCCCTCCCCCGTGGTGATGTATTGGGGTGTACCCCGGTATGAGGGGCTGAGCGGTCCCCCCTCCCCCGGTGGTGAAGTATTGGGGTGTACCCCGGTATGAGGAGCTGAGCGGTCCCCCTCCCCCGGTGGTGATGTATTGGGGTGTACCCCGGTATGAGGAGCTGAGCGGTCCCCCTCCCCCGGTGGTGATGTATTGGGGTGTACCCCGGTATGAGGAGCTGAGCGGTCCCCCTCCCCGGTGGTGAAGTATTGGGGTGTACTCCGGTATGAGAAGCTGAGGGGTCCCCTCCCCCGGTGGTGAAGTATTGGGGTGTACCCCGGTATGAGGAGCAGAGGGGTCCCCCTCCCCGGTGGTGAAGTATTGGGGTGTACCCCGGTATGAGGAGCTGAGCTGTCCCCTCCCCCGGTGGTGATATATTGGGGTGTACCCCGATATGAGGGGTTGAGCGGTCCCCCCTCCCCCGGTGGTGAAGTATTGGGGTGTACCCCGGTATGAGGAGCTGAGCGGTCCCCCCTCCCCCGGTGGTGATGTATTGGGGTGTACCCCGGTATGAGGAGCTGAGCGGTCCCCCCTCCCCCGGTGGTGATGTATTGGGGTGTACCCCGGTATGAGGAGCTGAGCGGTCCCCCCTCCCCCGGTGGTGAAGTATTGGGGTGTACCCCGGTATGAGGAGCTGAGGGGTCCCCCTCCCCCAGTGGTGATGTATTGGGGTGTACCCCGGTATGAAGGGAGCGAGGGTTGAGCGGTCCCCCCTCCCCCGGTGGTGATGTATTGGGGTGTACCCCAGTATGAGGAGCTGAGCGGTCCCCCCTCCCCCGGTGGTGAAGTATTGGGGTGTACCCCGGTATGAGGAGCTGAGCGGTCCCCCTCCCCCGGTGGTGATGTATTGGGGTGTACCCCAGTATGAGGAGCTAAGGGGTCCCCCTCCCCCGGTGGTGATGTATTGGGGTGTACCCCGGTATGAGGAGCTGAGCGGTCCCCCCTCCCCCGGTGGTGATGTATTGGGGTGTACCCCGGTATGAGGAGCTGAGCGGTCCCCCTCCCCGGTGGTGATGTATTGGGGTGTACCCCGGTATGAGGAGCTGAGCGGTCCCCCTCCCCCGGTGGTGATGTATTGGGGTGTACCCCGGTATGAGGAGCTAAGGGGTCCCCCTCCCCCGGTGGTGATGTATTGGGGTGTACCCCGGTATGAGGAGCTGAGCGGTCCCCCCTCCCCCGGTGGTGATGTATTGGGGTGTACCCCGGTATGAGGAGCTGAGCGGTCCCCCTCCCCGGTGGTGATGTATTGGGGTGTACCCCGGTATGAGGAGCTGAGCGGTCCCCCTCCCCCGGTGGTGATGTATTGGGGTGTACCCCGGTATGAGGAGCTGAGGGGTCCCCCTCCCCTGGTGGGGATGTATTGTGGTGTACCCCAGTATGAGGAGCTGAGCGGTCCCCCTCCCCTGGTGGTGATGTATTGGGGTGTACCCCGGTATGAGGAGCTGAGCGGTCCCCCCTCCCCCGGTGGTGATATATTGGGGTGTACCCCGGTATGAGGAGCTGAGCGGTCCCCCTCCCCCGGTGGTGATGTATTGGGGTGTACCCCGGTATGAGGAGCTGAGCGGTCCCCCTCCCCCGGTGGTGATGTATTGGGGTGTACCCCAGTATGAGGAGCTGAGGGGTCCCCCTCCCCCGGTGGTGATGTATTGGGGTGTACCCCGGTATGAGGGGCTGAGCGGTCCCCCCTCCCACGGTGGTGATGTATTGGGGTGTACCCCGGTATGAGGAGCTGAGCGGTCCCCCTCCCCGGTGGTGATGTATTGGGGTGTACCCCGGTATGAGGAGCTGAGGGGTCCCCCTCCCCCGTGGTGATGTATTGGGGTGTACCCCGGTATGAGGGGCTGAGCGGTCCCCCCTCCCCCGGTGGTGAAGTATTGGGGTGTACCCCGGTATGAGGAGCTGAGGGGTCCCCCTCCCCCGTGGTGATATATTGGAGTGTACCCCGGTATGAGGAGCTGAGCGGTCCCCCTCCCCGGTGGTGAAGTATTGGGGTGTACTCCGGTATGAGAAGCTGAGGGGTCCCCTCCCCCGGTGGTGAAGTATTGGGGTGTACCCCGGTATGAGGAGCTGAGGGGTCCCCCTCCCCGGTGGTGAAGTATTGGGTGTACCCCGGTATGAGGAGCTGAGCTGTCCCCTCCCCCGGTGGTGATATATTGCGGTGTACCCCGATATGAGGGGTTGAGCGGTCCCCGCTCCCCCGGTGGTGAAGTATTGGGTGTACCCCGGTATGAGGAGCTGAGCGGTTCCCCCTCCCCCGGTGGTGATGTATTGGGGTGTACCCCGGTATGAGGAGCTGAGGGGTCCCCTCCCCTGGTGGTGATGTATTGGGGTGTACCCCGGTATGAGGAGCTGAGGGGTCCCCTCCCCTGGTGGTGATGTATTGGGGTGTACCCCAGTATGAGGAGCTGAGCGGTCCCCCCTCCCCCGGTGGTGAAATATTGGAGTGTACCCCGGTATGAGGAGCTGAGCGGTCCCCCTCCCCCGGTGGTGATGTATTGGGGTGTACCCCAGTATGAGGAGCTAAGGGGTCCCCCTCCCCCGGTGGTGATGTATTGGGGTGTACCTCGGTATGAGGGGCCGAGCGGTCCCCCCTCCCCCGGTGGTGATGTATTGGGGTGTACCCCGGTATGAGGAGCTGAGCGGTCCCACTCCCCGGTGGTGATGTATTGGGGTGTACCCCGGTATGAGGAGCTGAGCGGTCCCCCTCCCCCGGTGGTGATGTATTGGGGTGTACTCCGGTATGAGGAGCTGAGGGGTCCCCCTCCCCCGGTGGTGATGCATTGGGGTGTACCCCGGTATGAGGAGCTGAGCGGTCCCCCTCCCCGGTGGTGAAGTATTGGGGTGTACTCCGGTATGAGGAGCTGAGGGGTCCCCTCCCCCGGTGGTGATGTATTGGGGTGTACCCCGGTATGAGGAGCTGAGCGGTCCCCCTCCCTCGGTGGTGATGTATTGGGGTGTACCCCGGTATGAGGGGCTGAGCGGTCCCCCCTCCCCCGGTGGTGATGTATTGGGGTGTACCCCGGTATGAGGAGCTGAGCGGTCCCCCTCCCCGGTGGTGAAGTATAGGGGTGTACTCCGGTATGAGGAGCTGAGGGGTCCCCTCCCCCGGTGGTGAAGTATTGGGGTGTACCCCGGTATGAGGAGCTGAGGGGTCCCCCTCCCCGGTGGTGATGTATTGGGGTGTACCCCGGTATGAGGAGCTGAGCGGTCCCCCTCCCCGGTGGTGAAGTATTGAGGTGTACCCCGGTATGAGGAGCTGAGCTGTCCCCTCCCCCGGTGGTGATATATTGGGGTGTACCCCGGTATGAGGGGTTGAGCGGTCCCCCCTCCCCCGGTGGTGATGTATTGGGGTGTACCCCGGTATGAGGAGCTGAGCGGTCCCCCCTCCCCCGGTGGTGATGTATTGGGGTGTACCCCGGTATGAGGAGCTGAGCGGTCCCCCCTCCCCCGGTGGTGATGTATTGGGGTGTACCCCGGTATGAGGAGCTGAGGGGTCCCCTCCCCTGGTGGTGATGTATTGGGGTGTACCCCGGTATGAGGAGCTGAGCGGTCCCCCTCCCCCGGTGGTGATGTATTGGGGTGTACCCCGGTATGAGGAGCTGAGCGGTCCCCCTCCCCGGTGGTGAAGTATTGGGGTGTACCCCGGTATGAGGAGCTGAGCGGTCCCCCTCCCCGGTGGTGATGTATTGGGGTGTACCCCGGTATGAGGAGCTGAGGGGTCCCCCTCCCAGGTGGTGAAGTATTGGGGTGTACCCCGGTATGAGGAGCTGAGCGGTCCCCCTCCCCGGTGGTGATGTATTGGGGTGTACCCCGGTATGAGGAGCTGAGGGGTCCCCCTCCCAGGTGGTGAAGTATTGGGGTGTACCCCGGTATGAGGAGCTGAGCGGTCCCCCCTCCCCCGGTGGTGATGTATTGGGGTGTACCCCGGTATGAGGAGCTGAGCGGTCCCCCCTCCCCCGGTGGTGAAGTATTGGGGTGTACCCCGGTATGAGGAGCTGAGGGGTCCCCCTCCCCCGGTGGTGAAGTATTGGGGTGTACCCCGGTATGAGGAGCTGAGCTGTCCCCTCCCCCGGTGGTGATATATTGGGGTGTACCCCGGTATGAGGGGTTGAGCGGTCCCCCCTCCCCCGGTGGTGATGTATTGGGGTGTACCCCGGTATGAGGAGCTGAGGGGTCCCCCCTCCCCCGGTGGTGAAGTATTGGGGTGTACCCCAGTATGAGGAGCTGAGCGGTCCCCCCTCCCCCGGTGGTTAAGTACTGGGGTGTACCCCGGTATGAGGGGAGTGAGGGGTCCCCTCCCCGGTGGTGAAGTATTGGGGTGTACCCCAGTATGAGGAGCTGAGGGGTCCCCTCCCCGGTGGTGAAGTATTGGGGTGTACCCCAGTATGAGGAGCTGAGGGGTCCCCTCCCCCGGTGGTGAAGTATTGGGGTGTACCCCGGTATGAGGAGCTGAGGGGTCCCCCCTCCCCCGGTGGTGATGTATTGGGCTGTACCCCGGTATGAGGAGCTGAGCGGTCCCCTTCCCCGGTGGTGAAGTATTGGGGTGTACCCCGGTATGAGGAGCTGAGGGGTCCCCCCTCCCTTGGTGGTGAAGTATTGGGGTGTACCCCGGTATGAGGAGCTGAGGGGTCCCCCCTCCCCCGGTGGTGATGTATTGGGGTGTACCCCGGTATGAGGAGCTGAGCGGTCCCCCCTCCCCCGGTGGTTAAGTATTGGGGTGTACCCCGGTATGAGGGGAGTGAGGGGTCCCCTCCCCGGTGGTGAAGTATTGGGGTGTACCCCGGTATGAGGAGCTGAGGGGTCCCCCTCCCCGGTGGTGATGTATTGGGGTGTACCCCGGTATGAGGAGCTGAGCGGTCCCCCTCCCCGGTGGTGATGTATTGGGGTGTACCCCGGTATGAGGAGCTGAGCGGTCCCCCTCCCCGGTGGTGATGTATTGGGGTGTACCCCGGTATGAGGAGCTGAGGGGTCCCCCTCCCAGGTGGTGAAGTATTGGGGTGTACCCCGGTATGAGGAGCTGAGGGGTCCCCCCTCCCCCGGTGGTGATATATTGGGGTGTACCCCGGTATGAGGAGCTGAGCGGTTCCCCCTCCCCCGGTGGTGATGTATTGGGGTGTACCCCGGTATGAGGAGCTGAGCGGTCCCCCCTCCCCCGGTGGTGAAGTATTGGGGTGTACCCCGGTATGAGGAGCTGAGAGGTCCCCCTCCCCCGGTGGTGAAGTATTGGGGTGTACCCCGGTATGAGGAGCTGAGCTGTCCCCTCCCCCGGTGGTGATATATTGGGGTGTACCCCGGTATGAGGGGTTGAGCGGTCCCCCCTCCCCCGGTGGTGATGTATTGGGGTGTACCCCAGTATGAGGAGCTGAGCGGTCCCCCCTCCCCCGGTGGTTAAGTATTGGGGTGTACCCCGGTATGAGGGGAGTGAGGGGTCCCCTCCCCGGTGGTGAAGTATTGGGGTGTACCCCAGTATGAGGAGCTGAGGGGTCCCCTCCCCCGGTGGTGAAGTATTGGGGTGTACCCCGGTATGAGGAGCTGAGGGGTCCCCTCCCCCGGTGGTGAAGTATTGGGGTGTACCCCGGTATGAGGAGCTGAGCGGTCCCCTCCCCCGGTGGTGAAGTATTGGGGTGTACCCCAGTATGAGGAGCTGAGGGGTCCCCTCCCCGGTGGTGAAGTATTGGGGTGTACCCCAGTATGAGGAGCTGAGGGGTCCCCTCCCCCGGTGGTGAAGTATTGGGGTGTACCCCGGTATGAGGAGCTGAGCGGTCCCCTCCCCCGGTGGTGAAGTATTGGGGTGTACCCCGGTATGAGGAGCTGAGGGGTCCCCCCTCCCTTGGTGGTGAAGTATTGGGGTGTACCCCGGTATGAGGAGCTGAGGGGTCCCCCCTCCCCCGGTGGTGATGTATTGGGGTGTACCCCAGTATGAGGAGCTGAGCGGTCCCCCCTCCCCCGGTGGTGATGTATTGGGGTGTACCCCGGTATGAGGAGCTGAGGGGTCTCCCTCCTTTGGTGGTGATGTATTGGGGTGTACCCCGGTATGAGGAGCTGAGGGGTCCCCCCTCCCTTGGTGGTGAAGTATTGGGGTGTACCCCGGTATGAGGAGCTGAGGGGTCCCCCCTCCCCCGGTGGTGATGTATTGGGGTGTACCCCAGTATGAGGAGCTGAGCGGTCCCCCCTCCCCCGGTGGTGATGTATTGGGGTGTACCCCGGTATGAGGAGCTGAGGGGCCCCCCTCCCCCGGTGGGAATGTATTGGGGTGTACCCCAGTATGAGGAGCTGAGCGGTCCCCCTCCCCCGGTGGTGATGTATTGGGGTGTACCCCGGTATGAGGAGCTGAGCGGTCCCCCCTCCCCCGGTGGTGAAGTATTGGGGTGTACCCCAGTATGAGGAGCTGAGCGGCCCCCCCTTCCCCGGTGGTGAAGTATTGGGGTGTACCCCGGTATGAGGAGCTGAGGGGTCCCCCCCTCCCCCGGTGGTGATGTATTGGGGTGTACCCCGGTATGAGGAGCTGAGCGGTCCCCCCTCCCCGTTGGTGAAGTATTGGGGTGTACTCCGGTATGAGAAGCTGAGGGGTCCCCTCCCCCGGTGGTGAAGTATTGGGGTGTACCCCGGTATGAGGAGCTGAGGGGTCCCCCTCCCCGGTGGTGAAGTATTGGGGTGTACCCCGGTATGAGGAGCTGAGCTGTCCCCTCCCCCGGTGGTGATATATTGGGGTGTACCCCGATATGAGGGGTTGAGCGGTCCCCCCTCCCCCGGTGGTGAAGTATTGGGGTGTACCCCGGTATGAGGAGCTGAGCGGTCCCCCCTCCCCCGGTGGTGATGTATTGGGGTGTACCCCGGTATGAGGAGCTGAGCGGTCCCCCCTCCCCCGGTGGTGATGTATTGGGGTATACCCCGGTATGAGGATCTGAGCGGTCCCCCCTCCCCCGGTGGTGAAGTATTGGGGTGTACCCCTTTATGAGGAGCTTAGGGGTCCCCCTCCCCCAGTGGTGATGTATTGGGGTGTACCCCGGTATGAGGAGCTGAGCGGTCCCCCTCCCCCGGTGGTGATGTATTGGGGTGTACCCCGGTATGAGGAGCTGAGGGGTCCCCCTCCCCTGGTGGGGATGTATTGGGGTGTACCCCAGTATGAGGAGCTGAGCGGTCCCCCCTCCCCCGGTGGTGATATATTGGGGTGTACCCCGGTATGAGGAGCTGAGCGGTCCCCCTCCCCTGGTGGGGATGTATTGGGGTGTACCCCAGTATGAGGAGCTGAGCGGTCCCCCTCCCCCGGTGGTGATGTATTGGGGTGTACCCCAGTATGAGGAGCTGAGGGGTCCCCCTCCCCTGGTGGGGATGTATTGGGGTGTACCCCAGTATGAGGAGCTGAGCGGTCCCCCTCCCCCGGTGGTGATGTATTGGGGTGTACCCCGGTATGAGGAGCTGAGCGGTCCCCCTCCCCCGGTGGTGATGTATTGGGGTGTACCCCGGTATGAGGAGCTGAGCAGTCCCCCTCCCCCGGTGGTGATGTATTGGGGTGTACCCCGGTATGAGGAGCTGAGGGGTCCCCCTCCCCCGGTGGTGATGTATTGGGGTGTACCCCGGTATGAGGGGCTGAGCGGTCCCCCCTCCCACGGTGGTGATGTATTGGGGTGTACCCCGGTATGAGGAGCTGAGCGGTCCCCCTCCCCGGTGGTGATGTATTGGGGTGTACCCCGGTATGAGGAGCTGAGGGGTCCCCCTCCCCCGTGGTGATGTATTGGGGTGTACCCCGGTATGAGGGGCTGAGCGGTCCCCCCTCCCCCGGTGGTGAAGTATTGGGGTGTACCCCGGTATGAGGAGCTGAGCGGTCCCCCTCCCCCGGTGGTGATGTATTGGGGTGTACCCCGGTATGAGGAGCTGAGCGGTCCCCCTCCCCCGGTGGTGATGTATTGGGGTGTACCCCGGTATGAGGAGCTGAGCGGTCCCCCTCCCCGGTGGTGAAGTATTGGGGTGTACTCCGGTATGAGAAGCTGAGGGGTCCCCTCCCCCGGTGGTGAAGTATTGGGGTGTACCCCGGTATGAGGAGCAGAGGGGTCCCCCTCCCCGGTGGTGAAGTATTGGGGTGTACCCCGGTATGAGGAGCTGAGCTGTCCCCTCCCCCGGTGGTGATATATTAGGGTGTACCCCGATATGAGGGGTTGAGCGGTCCCCCCTCCCCCGGTGGTGAAGTATTGGGGTGTACCCCGGTATGAGGAGCTGAGCGGTCCCCCCTCCCCCGGTGGTGATGTATTGGGGTGTACCCCGGTATGAGGAGCTGAGCGGTCCCCCCTCCCCCGGTGGTGATGTATTGGGGTGTACCCCGGTATGAGGAGCTGAGCGGTCCCCCCTCCCCCGGTGGTGAAGTATTGGGGTGTACCCCTGTATGAGGAGCTGAGGGGTCCCCCTCCCCCAGTGGTGATGTATTGGGGTGTACCCCGGTATGAAGGGAGCGAGGGTTGAGCGGTCCCCCCTCCCCCGGTGGTGATGTATTGGGGTGTACCCCAGTATGAGGAGCTGAGCGGTCCCCCCTCCCCCGGTGGTGAAGTATTGGGGTGTACCCCGGTATGAGGAGCTGAGCGGTCCCCCTCCCCCGGTGGTGATGTATTGGGGTGTACCCCAGTATGAGGAGCTAAGGGGTCCCCCTCCCCCGGTGGTGATGTATTGGGGTGTACCCCGGTATGAGGAGCTGAGCGGTCCCCCCTCCCCCGGTGGTGATGTATTGGGGTGTACCCCGGTATGAGGAGCTGAGCGGTCCCCCTCCCCGGTGGTGATGTATTGGGGTGTACCCCGGTATGAGGAGCTGAGCGGTCCCCCTCCCCCGGTGGTGATGTATTGGGGTGTACCCCGGTATGAGGAGCTAAGGGGTCCCCCTCCCCCGGTGGTGATGTATTGGGGTGTACCCCGGTATGAGGAGCTGAGCGGTCCCCCCTCCCCCGGTGGTGATGTATTGGGGTGTACCCCGGTATGAGGAGCTGAGCGGTCCCCCTCCCCGGTGGTGATGTATTGGGGTGTACCCCGGTATGAGGAGCTGAGCGGTCCCCCTCCCCCGGTGGTGATGTATTGGGGTGTACCCCGGTATGAGGAGCTGAGGGGTCCCCCTCCCCTGGTGGGGATGTATTGTGGTGTACCCCAGTATGAGGAGCTGAGCGGTCCCCCTCCCCTGGTGGTGATGTATTGGGGTGTACCCCGGTATGAGGAGCTGAGCGGTCCCCCCTCCCCCGGTGGTGATATATTGGGGTGTACCCCGGTATGAGGAGCTGAGCGGTCCCCCTCCCCCGGTGGTGATGTATTGGGGTGTACCCCGGTATGAGGAGCTGAGCGGTCCCCCTCCCCCGGTGGTGATGTATTGGGGTGTACCCCAGTATGAGGAGCTGAGGGGTCCCCCTCCCCCGGTGGTGATGTATTGGGGTGTACCCCGGTATGAGGGGCTGAGCGGTCCCCCCTCCCACGGTGGTGATGTATTGGGGTGTACCCCGGTATGAGGAGCTGAGCGGTCCCCCTCCCCGGTGGTGATGTATTGGGGTGTACCCCGGTATGAGGAGCTGAGGGGTCCCCCTCCCCCGTGGTGATGTATTGGGGTGTACCCCGGTATGAGGGGCTGAGCGGTCCCCCCTCCCCCGGTGGTGAAGTATTGGGGTGTACCCCGGTATGAGGAGCTGAGGGGTCCCCCTCCCCCGTGGTGATATATTGGAGTGTACCCCGGTATGAGGAGCTGAGCGGTCCCCCTCCCCGGTGGTGAAGTATTGGGGTGTACTCCGGTATGAGAAGCTGAGGGGTCCCCTCCCCCGGTGGTGAAGTATTGGGGTGTACCCCGGTATGAGGAGCTGAGGGGTCCCCCTCCCCGGTGGTGAAGTATTGGGGTGTACCCCGGTATGAGGAGCTGAGCTGTCCCCTCCCCCGGTGGTGATATATTGCGGTGTACCCCGATATGAGGGGTTGAGCGGTCCCCGCTCCCCCGGTGGTGAAGTATTGGGGTGTACCCCGGTATGAGGAGCTGAGCGGTTCCCCCTCCCCCGGTGGTGATGTATTGGGGTGTACCCCGGTATGAGGAGCTGAGGGGTCCCCTCCCCTGGTGGTGATGTATTGGGGTGTACCCCGGTATGAGGAGCTGAGGGGTCCCCTCCTCTGGTGGTGAAATATTGGAGTGTACCCCGGTATGAGGAGCTGAGCGGTCCCCCTCCCCCGGTGGTGATGTATTGGGGTGTACCTCGGTATGAGGGGCCGAGCGGTCCCCCCTCCCCCGGTGGTGATGTATTGGGGTGTACCCCGGTATGAGGAGCTGAGCGGTCCCACTCCCCGGTGGTGATGTATTGGGGTGTACCCCGGTATGAGGAGCTGAGCGGTCCCCCTCCCCCGGTGGTGATGTATTGGGGTGTACCCCGGTATGAGGAGCTGAGGGGTCCCCCTCCCCCGGTGGTGATGCATTGGGGTGTACCCCGGTATGAGGAGCTGAGCGGTCCCCCTCCCCGGTGGTGAAGTATTGGGGTGTACTCCGGTATGAGGAGCTGAGGGGTCCCCTCCCCCGGTGGTGATGTATTGGGGTGTACCCCGGTATGAGGAGCTGAGCGGTCCCCCTCCCTCGGTGGTGATGTATTGGGGTGTACCCCGGTATGAGGAGCTGAGCGGTCCCCCTCCCCGGTGGTGAAGTATAGGGGTGTACTCCGGTATGAGGAGCTGAGGGGTCCCCTCCCCCGGTGGTGAAGTATTGGGGTGTACCCCGGTATGAGGAGCTGAGGGGTCCCCCTCCCCGGTGGTGATGTATTGGGGTGTACCCCGGTATGAGGAGCTGAGCGGTCCCCCTCCCCGGTGGTGAAGTATTGAGGTGTACCCCGGTATGAGGAGCTGAGCTGTCCCCTCCCCCGGTGGTGATATATTGGGGTGTACCCCGGTATGAGGGGTTGAGCGGTCCCCCCTCCCCCGGTGGTGATGTATTGGGGTGTACCCCGGTATGAGGAGCTGAGCGGTCCCCCCTCCCCCGGTGGTGATGTATTGGGGTGTACCCCGGTATGAGGAGCTGAGGGGTCCCCTCCCCTGGTGGTGATGTATTGGGGTGTACCCCGGTATGAGGAGCTGAGCGGTCCCCCTCCCCCGGTGGTGATGTATTGGGGTGTACCCCGGTATGAGGAGCTGAGCGGTCCCCCTCCCCGGTGGTGAAGTATTGGGGTGTACCCCGGTATGAGGAGCTGAGCGGTCCCCCTCCCCGGTGGTGATGTATTGGGGTGTACCCCGGTATGAGGAGCTGAGGGGTCCCCCTCCCAGGTGGTGAAGTATTGGGGTGTACCCCGGTATGAGGAGCTGAGCGGTCCCCCTCCCCGGTGGTGATGTATTGGGGTGTACCCCGGTATGAGGAGCTGAGGGGTCCCCCTCCCAGGTGGTGAAGTATTGGGGTGTACCCCGGTATGAGGAGCTGAGCGGTCCCCCCTCCCCCGGTGGTGATGTATTGGGGTGTACCCCGGTATGAGGAGCTGAGCGGTCCCCCCTCCCCCGGTGGTGAAGTATTGGGGTGTACCCCGGTATGAGGAGCTGAGGGGTCCCCCTCCCCCGGTGGTGAAGTATTGGGGTGTACCCCGGTATGAGGAGCTGAGCTGTCCCCTCCCCCGGTGGTGATATATTGGGGTGTACCCCGGTATGAGGGGTTGAGCGGTCCCCCCTCCCCCGGTGGTGATGTATTGGGGTGTACCCCGGTATGAGGAGCTGAGGGGTCCCCCCTCCCCCGGTGGTGATGTATTGGGGTGTACCCCGGTATGAGGAGCTGAGCGGTCCCCTTCCCCGGTGGTGAAGTATTGGGGTGTACCCCGGTATGAGGAGCTGAGGGGTCCCCCCTCCCTTGGTGGTGAAGTATTGGGGTGTACCCCGGTATGAGGAGCTGAGGGGTCCCCCCTCCCCCGGTGGTGATGTATTGGGGTGTACCCCGGTATGAGGAGCTGAGCGGTCCCCCCTCCCCCGGTGGTTAAGTATTGGGGTGTACCCCGGTATGAGGGGAGTGAGGGGTCCCCTCCCCGGTGGTGAAGTATTGGGGTGTACCCCGGTATGAGGAGCTGAGGGGTCCCCCTCCCCGGTGGTGATGTATTGGGGTGTACCCCGGTATGAGGAGCTGAGCGGTCCCCCTCCCCGGTGGTGATGTATTGGGGTGTACCCCGGTATGAGGAGCTGAGCGGTCCCCCTCCCCGGTGGTGATGTATTGGGGTGTACCCCGGTATGAGGAGCTGAGGGGTCCCCCCTCCCCCGGTGGTGATATATTGGGGTGTACCCCGGTATGAGGAGCTGAGCGGTTCCCCCTCCCCCGGTGGTGATGTATTGGGGTGTACCCCGGTATGAGGAGCTGAGCGGTCCCCCCTCCCCCGGTGGTGAAGTATTGGGGTGTACCCCGGTATGAGGAGCTGAGGGGTCCCCCTCCCCCGGTGGTGAAGTATTGGGGTGTACCCCGGTATGAGGAGCTGAGCTGTCCCCTCCCCCGGTGGTGATATATTGGGGTGTACCCCGGTATGAGGGGTTGAGCGGTCCCCCCTCCCCCGGTGGTGATGTATTGGGGTGTACCCCAGTATGAGGAGCTGAGCGGTCCCCCCTCCCCCGGTGGTTAAGTATTGGGGTGTACCCCGGTATGAGGGGAGTGAGGGGTCCCCTCCCCGGTGGTGAAGTATTGGGGTGTACCCCAGTATGAGGAGCTGAGGGGTCCCCTCCCCCGGTGGTGAAGTATTGGGGTGTACCCCGGTATGAGGAGCTGAGGGGTCCCCTCCCCCGGTGGTGAAGTATTGGGGTGTACCCCGGTATGAGGAGCTGAGCGGTCCCCTCCCCCGGTGGTGAAGTATTGGGGTGTACCCCAGTATGAGGAGCTGAGGGGTCCCCTCCCCGGTGGTGAAGTATTGGGGTGTACCCCAGTATGAGGAGCTGAGGGGTCCCCTCCCCCGGTGGTGAAGTATTGGGGTGTACCCCGGTATGAGGAGCTGAGCGGTCCCCTCCCCCGGTGGTGAAGTATTGGGGTGTACCCCGGTATGAGGAGCTGAGGGGTCCCCCCTCCCTTGGTGGTGAAGTATTGGGGTGTACCCCGGTATGAGGAGCTGAGGGGTCCCCCCTCCCCCGGTGGTGATGTATTGGGGTGTACCCCAGTATGAGGAGCTGAGCGGTCCCCCCTCCCCCGGTGGTGATGTATTGGGGTGTACCCCGGTATGAGGAGCTGAGGGGTCCCCCTCCTTTGGTGGTGATGTATTGGGGTGTACCCCGGTATGAGGAGCTGAGGGGTCCCCCCTCCCTTGGTGGTGAAGTATTGGGGTGTACCCCGGTATGAGGAGCTGAGGGGTCCCCCCTCCCCCGGTGGTGATGTATTGGGGTGTACCCCAGTATGAGGAGCTGAGCGGTCCCCCCTCCCCCGGTGGTGATGTATTGGGGTGTACCCCGGTATGAGGAGCTGAGGGGCCCCCCTCCCCCGGTGGGAATGTATTGGGGTGTACCCCAGTATGAGGAGCTGAGCGGTCCCCCTCCCCCGGTGGTGATGTATTGGGGTGTACCCCGGTATGAGGAGCTGAGCGGTCCCCCCTCCCCCGGTGGTGAAGTATTGGGGTGTACCCCAGTATGAGGAGCTGAGCGGCCCCCCCTTCCCCGGTGGTGAAGTATTGGGGTGTACCCCGGTATGAGGAGCTGAGGGGTCCCCCCCTCCCCCGGTGGTGATGTATTGGGGTGTACCCCGGTATGAGGAGCTGAGCGGTCCCCCCTCCCCGTTGGTGAAGTATTGGGGTGTACTCCGGTATGAGAAGCTGAGGGGTCCCCTCCCCCGGTGGTGAAGTATTGGGGTGTACCCCGGTATGAGGAGCTGAGGGGTCCCCCTCCCCGGTGGTGAAGTATTGGGGTGTACCCCGGTATGAGGAGCTGAGCTGTCCCCTCCCCCGGTGGTGATATATTGGGGTGTACCCCGATATGAGGGGTTGAGCGGTCCCCCCTCCCCCGGTGGTGAAGTATTGGGGTGTACCCCGGTATGAGGAGCTGAGCGGTCCCCCCTCCCCCGGTGGTGATGTATTGGGGTGTACCCCGGTATGAGGAGCTGAGCGGTCCCCCCTCCCCCGGTGGTGATGTATTGGGGTATACCCCGGTATGAGGATCTGAGCGGTCCCCCCTCCCCCGGTGGTGAAGTATTGGGGTGTACCCCTTTATGAGGAGCTTAGGGGTCCCCCTCCCCCAGTGGTGATGTATTGGGGTGTACCCCGGTATGAGGAGCTGAGCGGTCCCCCTCCCCCGGTGGTGATGTATTGGGGTGTACCCCGGTATGAGGAGCTGAGGGGTCCCCCTCCCCTGGTGGGGATGTATTGGGGTGTACCCCAGTATGAGGAGCTGAGCGGTCCCCCCTCCCCCGGTGGTGATATATTGGGGTGTACCCCGGTATGAGGAGCTGAGCGGTCCCCCTCCCCTGGTGGGGATGTATTGGGGTGTACCCCAGTATGAGGAGCTGAGCGGTCCCCCTCCCCCGGTGGTGATGTATTGGGGTGTACCCCAGTATGAGGAGCTGAGGGGTCCCCCTCCCCTGGTGGGGATGTATTGGGGTGTACCCCAGTATGAGGAGCTGAGCGGTCCCCCTCCCCCGGTGGTGATGTATTGGGGTGTACCCCGGTATGAGGAGCTGAGCGGTCCCCCTCCCCCGGTGGTGATGTATTGGGGTGTACCCCGGTATGAGGAGCTGAGCAGTCCCCCTCCCCCGGTGGTGATGTATTGGGGTGTACCCCGGTATGAGGAGCTGAGGGGTCCCCCTCCCCCGGTGGTGATGTATTGGGGTGTACCCCGGTATGAGGGGCTGAGCGGTCCCCCCTCCCACGGTGGTGATGTATTGGGGTGTACCCCGGTATGAGGAGCTGAGCGGTCCCCCTCCCCGGTGGTGATGTATTGGGGTGTACCCCGGTATGAGGAGCTGAGGGGTCCCCCTCCCCCGTGGTGATGTATTGGGGTGTACCCCGGTATGAGGGGCTGAGCGGTCCCCCCTCCCCCGGTGGTGAAGTATTGGGGTGTACCCCGGTATGAGGAGCTGAGCGGTCCCCCTCCCCCGGTGGTGATGTATTGGGGTGTACCCCGGTATGAGGAGCTGAGCGGTCCCCCTCCCCCGGTGGTGATGTATTGGGGTGTACCCCGGTATGAGGAGCTGAGCGGTCCCCCTCCCCGGTGGTGAAGTATTGGGGTGTACTCCGGTATGAGAAGCTGAGGGGTCCCCTCCCCCGGTGGTGAAGTATTGGGGTGTACCCCGGTATGAGGAGCAGAGGGGTCCCCCTCCCCGGTGGTGAAGTATTGGGGTGTACCCCGGTATGAGGAGCTGAGCTGTCCCCTCCCCCGGTGGTGATATATTGGGGTGTACCCCGATATGAGGGGTTGAGCGGTCCCCCCTCCCCCGGTGGTGAAGTATTGGGGTGTACCCCGGTATGAGGAGCTGAGCGGTCCCCCCTCCCCCGGTGGTGATGTATTGGGGTGTACCCCGGTATGAGGAGCTGAGCGGTCCCCCCTCCCCCGGTGGTGATGTATTGGGGTGTACCCCGGTATGAGGAGCTGAGCGGTCCCCCCTCCCCCGGTGGTGAAGTATTGGGGTGTACCCCTGTATGAGGAGCTGAGGGGTCCCCCTCCCCCAGTGGTGATGTATTGGGGTGTACCCCGGTATGAAGGGAGCGAGGGTTGAGCGGTCCCCCCTCCCCCGGTGGTGATGTATTGGGGTGTACCCCAGTATGAGGAGCTGAGCGGTCCCCCCTCCCCCGGTGGTGAAGTATTGGGGTGTACCCCGGTATGAGGAGCTGAGCGGTCCCCCTCCCCCGGTGGTGATGTATTGGGGTGTACCCCAGTATGAGGAGCTAAGGGGTCCCCCTCCCCCGGTGGTGATGTATTGGGGTGTACCCCGGTATGAGGAGCTGAGCGGTCCCCCCTCCCCCGGTGGTGATGTATTGGGGTGTACCCCGGTATGAGGAGCTGAGCGGTCCCCCTCCCCGGTGGTGATGTATTGGGGTGTACCCCGGTATGAGGAGCTGAGCGGTCCCCCTCCCCCGGTGGTGATGTATTGGGGTGTACCCCGGTATGAGGAGCTAAGGGGTCCCCCTCCCCCGGTGGTGATGTATTGGGGTGTACCCCGGTATGAGGAGCTGAGCGGTCCCCCCTCCCCCGGTGGTGATGTATTGGGGTGTACCCCGGTATGAGGAGCTGAGCGGTCCCCCTCCCCGGTGGTGATGTATTGGGGTGTACCCCGGTATGAGGAGCTGAGCGGTCCCCCTCCCCCGGTGGTGATGTATTGGGGTGTACCCCGGTATGAGGAGCTGAGGGGTCCCCCTCCCCTGGTGGGGATGTATTGTGGTGTACCCCAGTATGAGGAGCTGAGCGGTCCCCCTCCCCTGGTGGTGATGTATTGGGGTGTACCCCGGTATGAGGAGCTGAGCGGTCCCCCCTCCCCCGGTGGTGATATATTGGGGTGTACCCCGGTATGAGGAGCTGAGCGGTCCCCCTCCCCCGGTGGTGATGTATTGGGGTGTACCCCGGTATGAGGAGCTGAGCGGTCCCCCTCCCCCGGTGGTGATGTATTGGGGTGTACCCCAGTATGAGGAGCTGAGGGGTCCCCCTCCCCCGGTGGTGATGTATTGGGGTGTACCCCGGTATGAGGGGCTGAGCGGTCCCCCCTCCCACGGTGGTGATGTATTGGGGTGTACCCCGGTATGAGGAGCTGAGCGGTCCCCCTCCCCGGTGGTGATGTATTGGGGTGTACCCCGGTATGAGGAGCTGAGGGGTCCCCCTCCCCCGTGGTGATGTATTGGGGTGTACCCCGGTATGAGGGGCTGAGCGGTCCCCCCTCCCCCGGTGGTGAAGTATTGGGGTGTACCCCGGTATGAGGAGCTGAGGGGTCCCCCTCCCCCGTGGTGATATATTGGAGTGTACCCCGGTATGAGGAGCTGAGCGGTCCCCCTCCCCGGTGGTGAAGTATTGGGGTGTACTCCGGTATGAGAAGCTGAGGGGTCCCCTCCCCCGGTGGTGAAGTATTGGGGTGTACCCCGGTATGAGGAGCTGAGGGGTCCCCCTCCCCGGTGGTGAAGTATTGGGGTGTACCCCGGTATGAGGAGCTGAGCTGTCCCCTCCCCCGGTGGTGATATATTGCGGTGTACCCCGATATGAGGGGTTGAGCGGTCCCCGCTCCCCCGGTGGTGAAGTATTGGGGTGTACCCCGGTATGAGGAGCTGAGCGGTTCCCCCTCCCCCGGTGGTGATGTATTGGGGTGTACCCCGGTATGAGGAGCTGAGGGGTCCCCTCCCCTGGTGGTGATGTATTGGGGTGTACCCCGGTATGAGGAGCTGAGGGGTCCCCTCCTCTGGTGGTGAAATATTGGAGTGTACCCCGGTATGAGGAGCTGAGCGGTCCCCCTCCCCCGGTGGTGATGTATTGGGGTGTACCTCGGTATGAGGGGCCGAGCGGTCCCCCCTCCCCCGGTGGTGATGTATTGGGGTGTACCCCGGTATGAGGAGCTGAGCGGTCCCACTCCCCGGTGGTGATGTATTGGGGTGTACCCCGGTATGAGGAGCTGAGCGGTCCCCCTCCCCCGGTGGTGATGTATTGGGGTGTACCCCGGTATGAGGAGCTGAGGGGTCCCCCTCCCCCGGTGGTGATGCATTGGGGTGTACCCCGGTATGAGGAGCTGAGCGGTCCCCCTCCCCGGTGGTGAAGTATTGGGGTGTACTCCGGTATGAGGAGCTGAGGGGTCCCCTCCCCCGGTGGTGATGTATTGGGGTGTACCCCGGTATGAGGAGCTGAGCGGTCCCCCTCCCCTGGTGGTGATGTATTGGGGTGTACCCCGGTATGAGGAGCTGAGCGGTCCCCCTCCCTCGGTGGTGATGTATTGGGGTGTACCCCGGTATGAGGAGCTGAGCGGTCCCCCTCCCCGGTGGTGAAGTATAGGGGTGTACTCCGGTATGAGGAGCTGAGGGGTCCCCTCCCCCGGTGGTGAAGTATTGGGGTGTACCCCGGTATGAGGAGCTGAGGGGTCCCCCTCCCCGGTGGTGATGTATTGGGGTGTACCCCGGTATGAGGAGCTGAGCGGTCCCCCTCCCCGGTGGTGAAGTATTGAGGTGTACCCCGGTATGAGGAGCTGAGCTGTCCCCTCCCCCGGTGGTGATATATTGGGGTGTACCCCGGTATGAGGGGTTGAGCGGTCCCCCCTCCCCCGGTGGTGATGTATTGGGGTGTACCCCGGTATGAGGAGCTGAGCGGTCCCCCCTCCCCCGGTGGTGATGTATTGGGGTGTACCCCGGTATGAGGAGCTGAGGGGTCCCCTCCCCTGGTGGTGATGTATTGGGGTGTACCCCGGTATGAGGAGCTGAGCGGTCCCCCTCCCCCGGTGGTGATGTATTGGGGTGTACCCCGGTATGAGGAGCTGAGCGGTCCCCCTCCCCGGTGGTGAAGTATTGGGGTGTACCCCGGTATGAGGAGCTGAGCGGTCCCCCTCCCCGGTGGTGATGTATTGGGGTGTACCCCGGTATGAGGAGCTGAGGGGTCCCCCTCCCAGGTGGTGAAGTATTGGGGTGTACCCCGGTATGAGGAGCTGAGCGGTCCCCCTCCCCGGTGGTGATGTATTGGGGTGTACCCCGGTATGAGGAGCTGAGGGGTCCCCCTCCCAGGTGGTGAAGTATTGGGGTGTACCCCGGTATGAGGAGCTGAGCGGTCCCCCCTCCCCCGGTGGTGATGTATTGGGGTGTACCCCGGTATGAGGAGCTGAGCGGTCCCCCCTCCCCCGGTGGTGAAGTATTGGGGTGTACCCCGGTATGAGGAGCTGAGGGGTCCCCCTCCCCCGGTGGTGAAGTATTGGGGTGTACCCCGGTATGAGGAGCTGAGCTGTCCCCTCCCCCGGTGGTGATATATTGGGGTGTACCCCGGTATGAGGGGTTGAGCGGTCCCCCCTCCCCCGGTGGTGATGTATTGGGGTGTACCCCGGTATGAGGAGCTGAGGGGTCCCCCCTCCCCCGGTGGTGAAGTATTGGGGTGTACCCCAGTATGAGGAGCTGAGCGGTCCCCCCTCCCCCGGTGGTTAAGTACTGGGGTGTACCCCGGTATGAGGGGAGTGAGGGGTCCCCTCCCCGGTGGTGAAGTATTGGGGTGTACCCCAGTATGAGGAGCTGAGGGGTCCCCTCCCCGGTGGTGAAGTATTGGGGTGTACCCCAGTATGAGGAGCTGAGGGGTCCCCTCCCCCGGTGGTGAAGTATTGGGGTGTACCCCGGTATGAGGAGCTGAGGGGTCCCCCCTCCCCCGGTGGTGATGTATTGGGGTGTACCCCGGTATGAGGAGCTGAGCGGTCCCCTTCCCCGGTGGTGAAGTATTGGGGTGTACCCCGGTATGAGGAGCTGAGGGGTCCCCCCTCCCTTGGTGGTGAAGTATTGGGGTGTACCCCGGTATGAGGAGCTGAGGGGTCCCCCCTCCCCCGGTGGTGATGTATTGGGGTGTACCCCGGTATGAGGAGCTGAGCGGTCCCCCCTCCCCCGGTGGTTAAGTATTGGGGTGTACCCCGGTATGAGGGGAGTGAGGGGTCCCCTCCCCGGTGGTGAAGTATTGGGGTGTACCCCGGTATGAGGAGCTGAGCGGTCCCCCTCCCCGGTGGTGATGTATTGGGGTGTACCCCGGTATGAGGAGCTGAGCGGTCCCCCTCCCCGGTGGTGATGTATTGGGGTGTACCCCGGTATGAGGAGCTGAGCGGTCCCCCTCCCCGGTGGTGATGTATTGGGGTGTACCCCGGTATGAGGAGCTGAGCGGTCCCCCTCCCCCGGTGGTGAAGTATTGGGGTGTACCCCGGTATGAGGAGCTGAGCGGTCCCCCTCCCCGGTGGTGATGTATTGGGGTGTACCCCGGTATGAGGAGCTGAGCGGTCCCCCTCCCCGGTGGTGATGTATTGGGGTGTACCCCGGTATGAGGAGCTGAGCGGTCCCCCTCCCCCGGTGGTGAAGTATTGGGGTGTACCCCGGTATGAGGAGCTGAGCGGTCCCCCTCCCCCGGTGGTGAAGTATTGGGGTGTACCCCGGTATGAGGAGCTGAGCGGTCCCCCTCCCCGGTGGTGATGTATTGGGGTGTACCCCGGTATGAGGAGCTGAGCGGTCCCCCTCCCCGGTGGTGATGTATTGGGGTGTACCCCGGTATGAGGAGCTGAGGGGTCCCCCCTCCCCCGGTGGTGATATATTGGGGTGTACCCCGGTATGAGGAGCTGAGCGGTTCCCCCTCCCCCGGTGGTGATGTATTGGGGTGTACCCCGGTATGAGGAGCTGAGCGGTCCCCCCTCCCCCGGTGGTGAAGTATTGGGGTGTACCCCGGTATGAGGAGCTGAGGGGTCCCCCTCCCCCGGTGGTGAAGTATTGGGGTGTACCCCGGTATGAGGAGCTGAGCTGTCCCCTCCCCCGGTGGTGATATATTGGGGTGTACCCCGGTATGAGGGGTTGAGCGGTCCCCCCTCCCCCGGTGGTGATGTATTGGGGTGTACCCCAGTATGAGGAGCTGAGCGGTCCCCCCTCCCCCGGTGGTTAAGTATTGGGGTGTACCCCGGTATGAGGGGAGTGAGGGGTCCCCTCCCCGGTGGTGAAGTATTGGGGTGTACCCCAGTATGAGGAGCTGAGGGGTCCCCTCCCCCGGTGGTGAAGTATTGGGGTGTACCCCGGTATGAGGAGCTGAGGGGTCCCCTCCCCCGGTGGTGAAGTATTGGGGTGTACCCCGGTATGAGGAGCTGAGCGGTCCCCTCTCCCGGTGGTGAAGTATTGGGGTGTACCCCAGTATGAGGAGCTGAGGGGTCCCCTCCCCGGTGGTGAAGTATTGGGGTGTACCCCAGTATGAGGAGCTGAGGGGTCCCCTCCCCCGGTGGTGAAGTATTGGGGTGTACCCCGGTATGAGGAGCTGAGCGGTCCCCTCCCCCGGTGGTGAAGTATTGGGGTGTACCCCGGTATGAGGAGCTGAGGGGTCCCCCCTCCCTTGGTGGTGAAGTATTGGGGTGTACCCCGGTATGAGGAGCTGAGGGGTCCCCCCTCCCCCGGTGGTGATGTATTGGGGTGTACCCCAGTATGAGGAGCTGAGCGGTCCCCCCTCCCCCGGTGGTGATGTATTGGGGTGTACCCCGGTATGAGGAGCTGAGGGGTCCCCCTCCTTTGGTGGTGATGTATTGGGGTGTACCCCGGTATGAGGAGCTGAGGGGTCCCCCCTCCCTTGGTGGTGAAGTATTGGGGTGTACCCCGGTATGAGGAGCTGAGGGGTCCCCCCTCCCCCGGTGGTGATGTATTGGGGTGTACCCCAGTATGAGGAGCTGAGCGGTCCCCCCTCCCCCGGTGGTGATGTATTGGGGTGTACCCCGGTATGGGGAGCTGAGCGGTCCCCCCTCCCCCGGTGGTGATGTATTGGGGTGTACCCCGGTATGGGGAGCTGAGCGGTCCCCCCTCCCCCGGTGGTGATGTATTGGGGTGTACCCCAGTATGAGGGGAGTGAGGGTTGAGTGGTCCCCCCTCCCCCGGTGTCCTCCCCCTCCAGCAGGGATTGGGTTAAGTGAAGAATGTTGGCGGAGGGCGGAGGAGGGGAAGACTCTTCACTCCCTCCCAGAACTCCACCATGAAGGTCCCCATCGTCCTGCTGCTCCTCTACCTCACCTCCGTCACCCCCGCCAGGCAAGAGCTTCAAGGTAAGTGCCCCGGGGGGGGGGGGGAGGGGTCCTTGTGGGAGGGAGAGGGGTCCGGGGTCCTGGGGTGTAGGGGGGTACAGGGTCTTGGGGTGGAAAGGGGTCTGAGGTCCAGGGACTCAGAGGATGAGGGGTTTGGGGTCCTGGGAGGGACAGGTATCCAGGGTCCTGGAGAGGGGTCCAGGGCGGGGGGGGGGGGGCTGAGGGGTCCAGGGCAGTGAGGGGAGAGGGGACCGGGGTCCTGGAGGGGAGGAGAGGAGTCCAGGGATCTTGGGGGGGAAAGAGGGCCAGGGTCCTGGAGGTGTTGAGAGCAGTACTGGAAGAGGGGAGAGGGGTCTGAGGCAGTGGGGGGAGAGGGGATGGGGTCCTGGAGGGGGGATAGGGGTTCAGGGCAGAGGGGGGAAGAGGAGTTCAGGGAAAAGGGGTCTAGGGTGGTGGGGGTGGGGGGTCCTGGAGGGGGGGGGGTGGTCCTTAAGAGGGAAGAGGGGTCCGGGGCAATGGGGGGGGAGAGGGGTCTTGGAGGAAGGTGAGAGGGGTCCAGAGCAGTGGGGGGAGAGGGATCCAGGGCGGTTGGGGGGGAGAGGGGTCCTGTAGGAGGAGGAGAGGGGTCCAGGCAGTGGGGGGGGGGGGGGGAGAGGGGTCCAGGGCAGTGGGGGGGGGGGTCCAGGAGGGGGGTAGAGGGTTCCTGGAGTAGGGGGAGAGGGGTCCAGGCAGTGGGGGGGGGGGCAGAGGGGTCCAGGGCAGTGGGAGGGGAAGAAGGGTCCAGAGCGGTTGGGGGGAGAGGGGTCCAGGCCAGTGGGGGGGGGGGAGAGGGGTCCAGGAGGGGGGTAGAGGGTTCCTGGAGTAGGGGAGAGGGGTCCAGGCAGTGGGAGGGGAAGAAGGGTCCAGAGCGGTTGGGGGGAGAGGGGTCCAGGGCATAGGGGGGTCCTGGAGAGGGGTCCGGGGTCCTTTGGGAGAGGGGTCCGGGGTCCTGGAGAGGGGTCCGTGTGGAGAGAAGTTCCTGCAGACCAGTGAGGGGCTGTAGACATTGGGGACCCTTCTTGGGGGGTTATCTTAGCGGGAAGCCAATAGGGGGACAGCCAGGCAGTGAGTATCTTCAGGAGGAGGGGTGAGACTTCCTCCTGTATGATGGAAGTGGGCGGTGCGCAGGGAAATGCGGTCCCCTCATTATCTGATAATAGATTACCATAGAGGGGTATATAGATAGGTGATTGCCCCCTCTACTGCCCCGGTGACATCAGAGGGGACCCCTAGTAAAGCCCCCACTCTCCCATTGTAACATGATTGTTTCCATACACAGCAGGTGGAAGGAGTTGCTGGGACTTGTAGTGCTCCCCCTGTATAGATTATGGGGCTCAGGGCTCCCTCTGCTGGAGGACCCGGCACACAGCACTCTGTAGAAGAACCTCCGACCCCCAATTACCCCGAATCCCTAAACTCCTACATATAAATATTTATATCTGTGCCGACCAATCAGGAAGCTGTGCACACCCCTGAAATAATTCCCCATATAAACGAAGCCACGTGTGATCATTTCCCCATATAAACAAAGCCATGTGTGACCATTTCCCCATATAAACGAAGCCATGTGTGACCATTTCCCATATAAACGAAGCCATGTGTGACCATTTCCCATATAAACGAAGCCATGTGTGACCATTTCCCCATATAAACGAAGCCATGTGTGACCATTTCCCCATATAAACGAAGCCACGTGTGACCATTTCCCCTATAAACGAAGCCATGTGTGACCATTTCCCATATAAACGAAGCCATGCGTGACCATTTCCCATATAAACGAAGCCACGTGTGACCATTTCCCATATAAACGAAGCCACGTGTGACCATTTCCTATATAAACGAAGCCATGTGTGACCATTTCCCATATAAACGAAGCCATGTGTGACCATTTCCCATATAAACGAAGCCACGTGTGACCATTTCCCATATAAACGAAGCCACGTGTGACCATTTCCTATATAAACGAAGCCATGTGTGACCATTTCCCATATAAACGAAGCCACGTGTGACCATTTCCCATATAAACGAAGCCACGTGTGACCATTTCCTATATAAACGAAGCCACGTGTGACCATTTCCTATATAAACGAAGCCACGTGTGACCATTTCCCATATAAACGAAGCCACGTGTGACCATTTCCCATATAAACGAAGCCACGTGTGACCATTTCCCATATAAACGAAGCCACGTGTGACCATTTCCTATATAAACGAAGCCATGTGTGACCATTTCCCATATAAATGAAGCCACGTGTGACCATTTCCCATATAAACGAAGCCACGTGTGACCATTTCCTATATAAACGAAGCCATGTGTGACCATTTCCCATATAAACGAAGCCATGTGTGACCATTTCCTATATAAACGAAGCCATGTGTGACCATTTCCCATATAAACGAAGCCATGTGTGACCATTTCCCATATAAACGAAGCCACGTGTGACCATTTCCCATATAAACGAAGCCACGTGTGACCATTTCCTATATAAACGAAGCCATGTGTGACCATTTCCCATATAAACGAAGCCATGTGTGATCATTCCCCATATAAACGAAGCCATGTGTGACCATTTCCTATATAAACGAAGCCATGTGTGACCATTTCCCATATAAACGAAGCCATGTGTGATCATTCCCCATATAAACGAAGCCATGTGTGACCATTTCCTATATAAACGAAGCCATGTGTGATCATTCCCCATATAAACGAAGCCACGTGTGACCATTTCCTATATAAACGAAGCCATGTGTGACCATTTCCCATATAAACGAAGCCATGTGTGATCATTCCCCATATAAACGAAGCCACGTGTGACCATTTCCTATATAAACGAAGCCATGTGTGATCATTTCCCATATAAACGAAGCCATGTGTGATCATTCCCCATATAAACGAAGCCACGTGTGACCATTTCCTATATAAACGAAGCCATGTGTGATCATTTCCCATATAAACGAAGCCACGTGTGACCATTTCCTATATAAACGAAGCCATGTGTGACCATTTCCCATATAAACGAAGCCATGTGTGATCATTCCCCATATAAACGAAGCCACGTGTGACCATTTCCCATATAAACGAAGCCATGTGTGACCATTTCCCATATAAACGAAGCCATGTGTGATCATTCCCCATATAAACGAAGCCACGTGTGACCATTTCCTATATAAACGAAGCCATGTGTGATCATTCCCCATATAAACGAAGCCATGTGTGACCATTTCCCATATAAACGAAGCCACGTGTGACCATTTCCTATATAAACGAAGCCATGTGTGACCATTTCCCATATAAACGAAGCCATGTGTGATCATTCCCCATATAAACGAAGCCATGTGTGACCATTTCCTATATAAACGAAGCCATGTGTGACCATTTCCCATATAAACGAAGCCATGTGTGACCATTTCCCATATAAACGAAGCCACGTGTGACCATTTCCCATATAAACGAAGCCACGTGTGACCATTTCCTATATAAACGAAGCCATGTGTGACCATTTCCCATATAAACGAAGCCATGTGTGATCATTCCCCATATAAACGAAGCCATGTGTGACCATTTCCTATATAAACGAAGCCATGTGTGACCATTTCCCATATAAACGAAGCCATGTGTGACCATTCCCCATATAAACGAAGCCACGTGTGACCATTTCCTATATAAACGAAGCCATGTGTGACCATTTCCCATATAAACGAAGCCATGTGTGATCATTCCCCATATAAACGAAGCCACGTGTGACCATTTCCTATATAAACGAAGCCACGTGTGATCATTCCCCATATAAACGAAGCCATGTGTGACCATTTCCCATATAAACGAAGCCATGTGTGACCATTTCCCCATATAAACGAAGCCACGTGTGACCATTTCCCATATAAACGAAGCCATGTGTGACTGATGCTCCTCCCCCTGCAGTGATTGACCTGCTGACGGTCAGCGAATCGCGTCACATGGTCGGTGCGGTGGAGAAGATTCGCTCGGAGATGCTGATGGTCAATGAGATTTATTTCCTCTCCACGTTTCGGCTCCCCCCGAAGGCCGGAGGAATTCTCTTCGGATTTTATTCCAAGAAAGACAACACTAAGTGGCTGGAGGCCTCCATCGTAGGCAAAGTCAACAAAGGTGAGCCCAGGAGCTAGCAATCTAATGGGGGAGGTGTGGTCTGAGGAGCTAGCAATCTAATGCAGGACTGGTCTGAGGAGCTAGCAATCTAATGGGGGAGGTGTGGTCTGAGGAGCTAGCAATCTAATGGTGGGGGAGGTCTGGTCCAAGGAGCTAGCAATCTAATGGTGGGGGAGGTCTGGTCTGAGGAGCTAGCAATCTAATGCAGGATAGGGGAGGTCTGGTCTGAGGAGCTAGCAATCTAATGGTGGGGGAGGTTTGGTCTGAGGAGCTAGCAATCTAATGCAGGATAGGGGAGGTCTGGTCTGAGGAGCTAGCAATCTAATGGTGGGGGAGGTCTGGTCTGAGGAGCTAGCAATCTAATGGTGGGGGAGGTCTGGTCTGAGGAGCTAGCAATCTAATGGTCATAGCAGGGTGGGGGAGGTCTGGTCTGAGGAGCTAGCAATCTAATGCAGGATGGGGGAGGTCTGGTCTGAGGAGCTAGCAATCTAATACAGGATGGGGGAGGTCTGGTCTGAGGAGCTAGCAATCTAATGCAGGATGTGGGAGGTCTGGTCTGAAGAGCTAGCAATCTAATGCAGGATGGGGGAGGTGTGGTCTGAGGAGCTAGCAATCTAATGGTCATAGCAGGGTGGGGGAGGTCTGGTCTGAGGAGCTAGCAATCTAATGGTCATAGCAGGATAGGGGAGGTCTGGTCTGAGGAGCTAGCAATCTAATGGTGGGGGAGGTCTGGTCTGAGGAGCTAGCAATCTAATGCAGGATGGGGGAGGTGTGGTCTGAGGAGCTAGCAATCTAATGGTCATAGCAGGGTGGGGGAGGTCTGGTCTGAGGAGCTAGCAATCTAATGCAGGATGGGGGAGGTCTAGTCTGAGGTGCTAGCAATCTAATGGTCATAGCAAGGTGGGGGAGGTCTGGTCTGAGGAGCTAGCAATCTAATGGTCATAGCAGGGTGGGGGAGGTCTGGTCTGAGGAGCTAGCAATCTAATGGTCATAGCAGGGTGGGGGAGGTCTGGTCTGAGGAGCTAGCAATCTAATGGCCGTAGTAAGACTAGGAGGATCTAGCCGGAAGAGCTAGCAATCAAATGTTTCTAGCACAACAAGGGGGGTCTGGCTTGAGGAGCTAGCAATCTAATGGTCATAGAAAGACAAGGGGGTATGGATTAGTTCCTCGGGGGGGGAGGTAATCTGAAGAGCTGGCACTTTATTTTCCCCCATCAGGGGGCGTTGTTGATACAATAACCACTCCCATATCTTCCAGTCCTGGTCCGGTACATGCGGGAAGACTCCAAGGTTCACTCGGTCAGCCTCCAGAACGCCAACCTATCAGACGGCAGCGCACACACGGTGATCCTGCGGATGGCCGGCCTCCGCGGGGACACCCTGTCCCTGGAGCTCTATGTGGACTGTAAGCAGGTGGACAGCAGCCTCGGCCTCCCGGAGTTGATGGTGATCCCACAATTTGAGGTGGAGTCTGGGGAGATCCGCTCAGGACACAAAGCCTATCAGAGGCTGCAGGTACGGGATCAGTGGGAGGAGCGCTGTGTCTGTGCCCGCCCCCATGGCCTGAGGTCCAGCCCACGAGGAGCCCATGGAAGGATGATTTGGTTCTTCTCTCTGTTTATTAGGGGTCTATGGAGTCGATGAAGATGGTTCTCGGGGGGTCGATGAGCAGAGTGGGGGCTCTGAGTGAATGCCCCTTCCAGGATGACGAGTCCATCCACAACACAGGTAGGGACACAGAGAGGGGGGGGGAGGGGGATCCTTGGTATGTTATTATGTTTTCTCTCCTGAAGATGGGGGTCCCTCCTCCAGGGCTATAGATGGGGGGGGGGGGGTGACATTAAAACTGTTTGGCCCCAGGGGCCCCTGGCTGAGTGATGGGGACACAACCTTTCATCCATCTGACATCTTTGTTTTCTCTCCCTGACAGTGAATGGAGTCGTCAATTCAATCCTCGGTAAGTCTTTTCTTTTATATATCTCATATACTAGGAGCCAGGTGTATGGGGGAGGTGTGTCCAGTAGGGGGCAGACACAGCCAGGTGTATGTGGTGGGAGTGTCCAGTAGGGGGCAGACACAGCCAGGTGTATGTGGTGGGAGTGTCCAGCAGGGGGCAGACACAGCCAGGTGTATGTGGTGGGAGTGTCCAGTAGGGGGCAGACACAGCCAGGTGTATGTGGTGGGAGTGTCCAGTAGGGGGCAGACACAGCCAGGTGTATGTGGTGGGAGTGTCCAGTAGGGGGCAGACACAGCCAGGTGTATGAGGTGGGAGTGTCCAGTAGGGGGCAGACACAGCCAGGTGTATGGGGGAGGAGTGTCCAGTAGGGGGCAGACACAGCCAGGTGTATGTGGTGGGAGTGTCCAGTAGGGGGCAGACACAGTCAGGTGTATGGGGGAGGAGTGTCCAGTAGGGGGCAGACACAGCCAGGTGTGTGTGGTCGGAGTGTCCAGCAGGGGGCAGACACAGCCAGGTGTATGTGGTGGGAGTGTCCAGTAGGGGGCAGACACAGCCAGGTGTATGTGGTGGGAGTGTCCAGCAGGGGGCAGACACAGCCAGGTGTATGTGGTCGGAGTGTCCAGCAGGGGGCAGACACAGCCAGGTGTATGTGGTGGGAGTGTCCAGTAGGGGGCAGACACAGCCAGGTGTATGTGGTGGGAGTGTCCAGTAGGGGGCAGACACAGCCAGGTGTATGTGGTGGGAGTGTCCAGTAGGGGGCAGACACAGCCAGGTGTGTGTGGTCGGAGTGTCCAGCAGGGGGCAGACACAGCCAGGTGTATGTGGTGGGAGTGTCCAGTAGGGGGCAGACACAGTCAGGTGTATGTGGTGGGAGTGTCCAGTAGGGGGCAGACACAGCCAGGTGTATGTGGTGGGAGTGTCCAGTAGGGGGCAGACACAGTCAGGTGTATGTGGTGGGAGTGTCCAGTAGGGGGCAGACACAGCCAGGTGTATGTGGTGGGAGTGTCCAGTAGGGGGCAGACACAGCCAGGTGTATGTGGTGGGAGTGTCCAGCAGGGGGCAGACACAGCCAGGTGTATGTGGTGGGAGTGTCCAGTAGGGGGCAGACACAGCCAGGTGTATGTGGTGGGAGTGTCCAGTAGGGGGCAGACACAGCCAGGTGTATGGGGGAGGAGTGTCCAGTAGGGGGCAGACACAGTCAGGTGTATGGGGGAGGAGTGTCCAGTAGGGGGCAGACACAGCCAGGTGTATGAGGTGGGAGTGTCCAGTAGGGGGCAGACACAGTCAGGTGTATGTGGTGGGAGTGTCCAGTAGGGGGCAGACACAGCCAGGTGTATGTGGTGGGAGTGTCCAGTAGGGGGCAGACACAGCCAGGTGTATGTGGTGGGAGTGTCCAGTAGGGGGCAGACAGGAGATGGATATCATGTGACTTCACGCTCTGTACAATCCTCTAGGTGAGGCGGTTGGTTGGTCAGGTGGGGGGCGGAGTCTGAATTCTCTTGCTGTATTTTCCTGCCATCGGATTGGCTGACTCTCTTCCTGTCTCTCAGGGGAACACACCAAGGCTCTGATCACTCAGATGACTCTGTTCAATAAAGTGCTGGCCGAGCTCCGGGAGGACATCCGAGACCAGGTAAGAGGGCACCTTGCCTGGGTACCAATGGGGGTGCCGTGTCTGGGGACCAACGGGGGTGCACCGTACCAAGGGGAACAACGGGGGGACATGTATGGGGGCCAATGGGTGCACTGTGCCTGGGGAACAACGGGGGTGCTGTACCTAGGGCCCAGCGGGGATGCACTGTGCCTGGGGATCAACAGGGGTGCCCTGTGTGGAGGCCAATGGGCGTACTGTGCCTGGGGACCAGTGGGGGGTGCACCATGTTTGGGGACCAACGGGACTGCTGTGCCTTGGGACCAATGGGGGCGCTGTGTCTGGGGACCAATGGGGGTGCGCCGTGTCTGGGGACCAATGGGGTGCTCTGTGCCTGGGGACCAACAGGGGTGCCCTGTCTGGAGGCCAAGTGCCTGGGGATCAGTAGAGGTGCACCATGTTTGGGGATCAACGGATGTGCACCATGCCTGAGGACCAATGGGGTGGCGTGTCTGGAGACCAAGAGGGGTGGCGTGCCTGGGGAACAACGTGGGGGGCTGTGCCTAGGGACCAGTGGGGGTGCACCATGTCTGGGGACCAACAGAATTGTCGTGTCTGGGGATCAATAGGTGGTGCCGTGTCTGGGGACCAGTGAGGGTGCACCATATTTGGGGACCAATGGGGGTTCTGTGTCTGGGGACCAATGGGGGTTCTGTGTCTGGGGACCAATGGGGGTTCTGTGTCTGGGGACCAATGGGGGTGCGCCGTGTCTGGGGACCAATGTAGGTGCACCATGCCTGGGGAAAAATGGGGGTGCTATGTCTGGGGATCAATGGGTGCACCATGCCTGGGGAACAATGGGGATACTGTGCCTGGGGAACAACAGGGGGCTGTGCCTGGGGACCAATGGGGGTGCCATGTCTGGGGACCAATGGGGGTGCCATGTCTGGGTAGCAATGGGGGTGCCTGGTTTGGGGATCAATGGGTGCACCTTGCCTGCGGAACAACAGAGGTCTCGTGTCTGAAAACCAATGGTGGTGCGCCATGTCTGGGGATCAATGGGTGCACCATGTCACCATATAAGAATGGGAGTGCCACACCTGGGGACCAACGGGGGTGCTGTGTCTAGGGACCAGTGGGGGTGTGCCCTCCATCTAGAAGCAGATTGGTGGTAATAGAGGATGAGACCTTCTATAGAGACTCCTCGTTCCTCCACCATAACGTCGCTCTTCTCTCTCTGGACAGGTGAAGGAGATGTCTCTGATCCGGAACACCATCATGGAGTGCCAAGTGTGCGGTAAGTACCGCCCCCACAGGGTGGCAGCCTGATTTCCCTCACCTCACCCCAATACAAGCCGTGTCACTGGATCCACACTTCCCTCCACTGGTCCCTCTCCGGGGATTGTCTAGATCCGGGGTCTCAAACTGGTGGCCCTCCGGCTGTTGCAGAACTACAATTCCCATGAGGCATTGCAAGGCTGACAGTTACAAGCATGATTCCCAGAGGCATGATGGGACTTGTAGTTCCGCTACAGCTGGAGGGCCCTCAGTTTGAGACCCCTGGTGTAGATCTTCTCCTCCCGTTACACGTATTACTCAGGACATAAAGAGAGATCCATAGCACAATATTGCTGAAGCCACCCACATTTATTTGTAGGTCAAAAATATCCGCTCACAAAATGAACATCGCATGACAGAATCAGACTCGATACGTCACCTCCTCACCGCACTTCTGAGGAATGACGTCACTGGCTCCATCCGACGCGTTGCGTCACTGGTCACATGACTTCTTCCAGGGATAAGAGCCCAGTGATGAGCGTTGGGCTTTTAAACTGCCTCTGGGTGGGGGTTTGCAGTTAACGCTCTCCTAAAGACTGGTATGGCACTCGATCTCCCATGAGCCAATGATCCACTAGTCACCTTGGCACCCCATAAACATGTATAGGCTTAGAAAGCCCCGAGGCTCGTCACTAGGCTCCTATCCCTTGAAGAAGTCACCTCCTCATCTCACTTCTGAGTAAGGGAGTCACCAGAAATGATGTCACTGTCCCCACCCGACACGTTGCGTCACTGGTCACATGACTTCTTCAAGGGATAAGAGCCCAGTAATGAGCGTCAGGCTTTTAAACTGCCTGGGGGGGGGGGGGGGTTTGCAGTTAACGCTCTCCTAAAGACTGGTATGGCACTGGAGTGCCCATGAACCAATGATCCACTAGTCACCTTGGCAACCCATAAACATGTATAGGCTTAGAAAGCTTGAGGCTCATCACTAGGCTCCTATCCCTTGAAGAAGTCACCTCCTCATCTCACTTCTGAGTAAGGGAGTCACCAGAAATGATGTCACTGTCCCCACCCGACACGTTGCGTCACTGGTCACATGACTTCTTCAAGGGATAAGAGCCCAGTAATGAGCGTCAGGCTTTTAAACTGCCTCTGTGGGGGGGGGGGGGGGCTTTGCAGTTAACGCTCTCCTAAGGACTGGTCCACTAGTCACCTTGGCAACCCATAAACATGTATAGGCTTAAATAGCCTGACGCTCGTCACTAGGCTCCTATCCTAATATGATTCTATTTTTTTTCATGTTTTCTTGTGCATTATGATGTAATGGGATCATTGGACCATTTATACATCTTTTATTACCTTATGCTGCTTATTATATAATAGGCCCCGAGGTGTCCTCCTTATAACTGGCTCACATAGGAAGGACGGGGGATGGGCTGTATTCTGTACAGGTGTAAGGTGAGCCTGCAGCTGGGGAGAAAGAGGAAGCACAATCATATCTGGGAGAAAAGGGGAGGAGCAATCATACCAGGGCCCTCAGGGGTGGGACATCTGCAGTAGCCAGTCCCTATGCAGGGGAGGAGCACAGGTAATATCAGTGATGTTTCTGTATCACACGCAGGCTTCCATGAACATCGGTCTCGCTGCAAACCCAATCCATGTTTCCAGGGTGTGGACTGTATGGAGATCTATGAGTACCCCGGGTACCGCTGTGGGCCGTGCCCGCCAGGATCACAAGGCAATGGGACCCACTGTGCCGATATAGATGAGGTAACCAAACCTAGATTATTGTGGGATCTCTGAGACTCCCTGTGACACTATTCCCCCCATGGGACATAGACCTCCCCCGTGGCACCATAAACCCATGTGACGTAGACCTCCCTATGTGACACCATCACCCAATGTGACACAGATCTCCCCATGTCACATAGACCTCACCATGTGACGTAGACCTCCCTGTGTGTTGTAGACCCACCCATGTGACATAGACCCCCCCCCCATGTGACACCATCATCCAATGTGACGTAGATCTCCCCATGTGATGCCATCGCCCCGTGTGACCTAGACCTCCCCATATGAGGTAGCCCTCTTGGTGTTTTAGACCCACCCATGTGACGTAAACCTCCTCATGTGACACCATCACCAAATGTGACGTAGATTTCCCCATTTGACGTAGATCTCCCCATGTGACGTAGACCTCCCCGTGTGTTGTAGACCCACCCGTGTGAGGTAGACCTCCCCATGTGACACCATCACCCAATGTGATGTAGACCTTCCCATGTGACGTAGACCTCCCCATGTGACACCATCACCCCATGTGACGTAGACCTCCCCATGTGACACAGACCTCCCCATGTGACACAGACCTCCCCATGTGACGTAGACCTCCCCATGTGACGTAGACTTCCCCATGTGACACCATCACCCAATGTGACATAGACCTCCCCATGTGACACCATCACCCAATGTGACATAGACCTCCCCATGTGACACCATCACCCAATGTGATGTAGACCTCCCCATGTGACACCATCACCTCATGAGACACAGACCTACTCATGTGACGTAGACCTCCCCATGTGACATCATCACCTAATGTGACATAGACCTCCCCATGTGACACCATCACCCCATGAGACACAGACCTACTCATGTGACATAGATCTCTGCATGTGACGTAGACTTGCCCATGTTGTAGACCCACCCATGTTATGTAGACCTCCCCATGTGACACCTTCACCCAATGTGACGCCATCACCCCATGTGACACAGACCCCCCCATGTGACATAGACCTCCCTGTGTTATAGACCTCCCCATATGGTGTAGACCTCCCTGTGTGTTGTAGAACCACCCGTGTTACGTAGACCTTCCCACCTTCCCATGTGACACCATCACCCCATGTGACGTAGACTTCCCAATGTGACGCCATCACCCAATGTGACCTAGACTTCCCAATGTGACGCCATCACCCCATGTGACGTAAACCTCCCCATGTGACGTAGACCTCCCCATGTGACGTAGACCTCCCCATGTGACGTAGACTTCCCCCATGTGACACCTTGTGTTCCCTCTGCAGTGCGCTCACGCCAATCCTTGTTTTTCGGGTTCTAAATGCATCAACACGTCCCCCGGATTCCGCTGTGAGGCCTGTCCGCGGGGTTACAAGGGGAACTCGGTGTCAGGGGTGGGTATCGACTACGCCAAGGCCAGCAAGCAGGTAAGAACTGGGAAAAGGGAGGGGGCTGGGATGTCGTTTGTCAATAGCCAGACCTGAGGAAGATGGCTGTGCAGGAGGCGTGGCTTCAGATGTGTCACCGCCCTTCTTTCTCTTCTCCAGGTGTGCACTGACATTGATGAATGTAATGATGGGAACAATGGAGGATGTGCCGCCAACTCCCTCTGCACCAACTCTGTGGTGAGTACCTACCCTACCACCCTGTTATACCCTCTTCACCTCTCCACACCACTAACCTCCGCCCCTCTCCTCTCCCTTTAGGGCTCCTACAAATGTGGCCCCTGTAAGCCGGGCTTTGTTGGGAACCAATCTCTAGGATGTGTGCCCAAAAAGTCCTGCATCAGCCCCGCATTCAACCCCTGCCACGTGAACGCGCACTGCGTGTTTGAGAGGAATGGTGACGTCACCTGTGCGGTAAGTCCCCGCCTTCTTCTCTATTCCCACCACTGATGGACATCTGGAAAGTTCTGATTTGGCAGGTCTGGTCCTCATCCATGTCACTAATATTATCCTTCCCTCCTCACAGTGCAACGTTGGCTGGGCCGGCAACGGGTACACATGTGGCCGAGACACCGACATAGACGGTTACCCGGACGAGCCGATGCCGTGTATAGACAACAACAAACACTGCAAACAGGTGAGATGGGTGACTCTTCCCCAACCGGGAACTGAACTTCTACTTCTAATGGATCAGCTTCTCTATTGTGTGTGCCACATGACCCTGGATAACGCCCCCATGGGGTGAAGGGGCGTAGAGGACACAGCAAGGAATATCATGTCATAAGATGCTGGATATCGCCCCCATGGGGTGAAGGGACATAGAGGACACAGCAAGGAATATCATGTAATAGGATGCTGGATATCGCCCCCATGGGGTGAAGGGACGTAGAGGACACAGCAAGGAATATCATGTCATAAGATGCTGGATATCGCCCCCCTGGGGTGAAGGAGTGTAGAGGACACAGCAAGGAATATCATGTCATAAGATGCTGGATATCGCCCCCCTGGGGTGAAGGAGTGTAGAGGACACAGCAAGGAATATCATGTCTTAAGATGCTGGATATCGCCCCCCTGGGGTGAAGGAGTGTAGAGGACACAGCAAGGAATATCATGTCATAAGATGCTGGATATCACCCCCATGGGGTTAAGAGAGTTAAAGGACACAGCAAGGAATATTATGTCATATGATGCTGAATATCACCCCCGTGTGGTGAAGGGACATAGAGGACACAGCAAGGAATATCATGTAATAGGATGCTGGATATCGCCCCCATGGGGTGAAGGGGCGTAGAGGACACAGCAAGGAATATCATGTAATAGGATGCTGGATATCGCCCCCATGGGGGGAAGGGGCGTAGAGGGAACAACAAGGAATATCATGTAATAGGATGCTGGATATCGCCCCCCTGGGGTGAAGGGGCGTACAGGGAACAGCAAGGAATATCATGTCATAAGATGCTGGATATCACCCCCATGGGGTTAAGAGAGTTAAAGGACACGGCAAGGAATATTATGTCATATGATGCTGAATATCACCCCCGTGTGGTGAAGGGACATACAGGACACAGCAAGGAATATCATGTTATATGACTCTGGAAAGCGCCCCCCTGGGGTGAAGGAGTGTAGAGGACACAGCAAGGAATATCATGTAATAAGATGCTGGATATCGCCCCCATGGGGTGAAGGGGTGTAGAGGGAACAGCAAGGAATATCATGTCATAAGATGCTGGATATCGCCCCCGTGGGGTGAAGAAGTGTAGAGGACACAGCAAGGAATATCATGTTATATGACTCTGGATATCGCCCCATGAGGTAATATATGGCCCCCCCCCCGAGGTGAAGCGATGTAGAGGACACAGCAAGCAATATCATGTAATAGGATGCTGGATATCGCCCCCGTGTGGTGAAGGGACATAGAGGACACAGCAAGGAATATCATGTCATATGGCATTAGATATCGCCCCTGTGTGGTGAAGGGATGTAGAGGACACAGCATAGGATATCATGTAATAAGACGCTGGATATCGCCCCCATGAGGTGAAGGGACGTAGAGGACACAGCAAGGAATATCATGTTACAATACGCTGGTTATCACCCTATGTGGTGAAGGGACGTAGAGAACACGTCAAGGGACATTTCACATGGTGCTGGATATCACTCCCATGGGGTGAAGATACGTAGAGGACACAACAAGTAATATCATGTCATATGGCATTAGATATCGACCTCATAAGGTGAAGGGGTGAAGAGTACATGGCAAGAAATATTATGTCACATAACGATGGATATCGCCCCCATGAGGTGAAGGGGTGTAGAAGATGCGGAATATCATGTCATAAGATGCTGGATATCACCCCCATGAGGTGAAGGGGTGTAGAGGACATGGCAAGGAACCACTAGAAGTCTAGTTGTAGGTCTCAGCCCATTCCTGTAGCCGCGGAGAGGTCACAATGCTGCAATCCACCAGTCACATTGATAAGAAAGGTGACAACTCATGGTGAAAAGTTTATTTAGAAAAGTTACAAAGTAAAAGTAAAGATTAGAAAGTGGAGAAATGAACGCACGCGGAGATCCTCAGCAATATGGATTGAGGTCTGCTGACCAAAATGGGGGCCCTTTAATCTCCAATCCTGGACAGTCGCCATGTAGGACCTCCTGAACCTTTCACATATGAACATTCACTTCAGAATCTGCAGCAGCAACACAAAATTAGTGACAAGAGACATTAATTTCTGTTATTGTGGAATGTCTTCTCAGTTTGACCCGGACTCTGGTCGTAGGACATGGCGAACGTCTCTCTCTGCGTTGCTGAACAAAACTTTCCAAGGAGAAGATCTTCGATCCGTTCTAAGAACATCTTCCTGCAAAGTCATTCTAACAAAGAGAACCTGTTCCTATATAAAGAAACCTAACATTAGCATATAAGCACCGAACGTTCTCATTAGTCCTTAGTAGAACACGTCATAATGATTGTTCTTTCCCCTAATAATTGTCTGTATCTTCTCATGTTATGCAGGATAACTGCAGACTGACCCCCAACTCCGGGCAGGAGGATGCGGATAACGATGGGATCGGCGATCAGTGCGATGAGGACGCAGACGGAGATGGAATTAAGAATGTGGAGGTCATTCAGATTCGTATTGTTGTAGTGGGACAGAAAATGGACACATCAACCAAACAGGAGCAGTCTTCCTCTCCTGACTCTCGTATATTAGAGGGGTGTTCTAGGAGAGCTGAGATAACCTTTTTGCAACCCACATGGTAAAGAATATCTGGGAATGGAAGGGTGCAGTTCAGTACACCTGGGGGGTGTAGGGGCGGAGTTTAGAACACTGGGGGTGGTGCGGAGGAGCTCAGTACACCTCAAGGTGTAGAGGAGGAGCTCAGGACACCTGGGGGTTAAGAGGTGGAGCTCAGAACACCTGGGGATGGAGGGGTGGATCTCAGAACATCAGGTGGTGGTGAGGTGGAGCTCAGCACACCTGGGGATGGAAAGGCAGAGCTCAGAACACCTGGGGATGGAAAGGCAGAGCTCAGCACACCTGGGGATGGAGGTGCAGAGCTCAGCACACCTGGGGATGGAGGTGCAGAGCTCAGCACACCTGGGGATGGAAGGGCAGAGCTCAGCACACCTGGGGATGGAAGGGCAGAGCTCAGCACTCCTGGGGATGGAAAGGCAGAGCTCAGCACACCTGGGGATGGAGCGCAGCACTTAGCACACCTGGGGATGGAGCGCAGCACTTAGCACACCTGGGGATGGAAGAGCAGAGCTCAGCACACCTGGGGATGGAGGTGCAGAGCTCAGCACACCTGGGGATGGAGGTGCAGAGCTCAGCACACCTGGGGATGGAGGTGCAGAGCTCAGCACACCTGGGGATGGAGGCGGAGAGCTCAGCACACCTGGGGATGGAAGAGCAGAGCTCAGCACACCTAGGGATGGAGGCGGAGAGCTCAGCACACCTGGGGATGGAGGTGCAGAGCTCAGCACACCTGGGGATGGAGGCGGAGAGCTCAGCACACCTGGGGATGGAAGAGCAGAGCTCAGCACACCTAGGGATGGAAGAGCAGAGCTCAGTACACCTGGGGATGGAGGCGCAGAGCTCAGCACACCTGGGGGTGGAAGAGCAGAGCTCAGCACACCTAGGGATGGAGGCGCAGAGCTCAGCACACCTAGGGATGGAGGCGCAGAGCTCAGCACACCTGGGGATGGAGGCGCAGAGCTCAGCACACCTGGGGGTGGAAGGGCAGAGCTCAGCACACCTGGACATGCAAGGGCAGAGCTCAGCACACCTGGACATGCAAGGGCAGAGCTCAGCACACCTGGGGATGGAGGCGCAGAGCTCAGCACACCTGGGGGTGGAAGGGCAGAGCTCAGCACACCTGGACATGGAAGGGCAGAGCTCAGCACACCTGGGGGTGGAAGGGCAGAGCTCAGCACACCTGGGGGTGGAAGGGCAGAGCTCAGCACACCTGGACATGGAAGGGCAAAGCTCAGCACACCTGGGGATGGAGGCGCAGAGCTCAGCACACCTGGGGGTGGAAGGGCAGAGCTCAGCACACCTGGGGGTGGAAGGGCAGAGCTCAGCACACCTGGACATGGAAGGGCAGAGCTCAGCACACCTGGACATGGAAGGGCAGAGCTCAGCACACGTGGGGGTGGAAGAGCAGAGCTCAGCACACCTGGGGGTGGAAGGGCAGAGCTCAGAACACCTGGGGATGGAAGGGCAGAGGTCAGCACACCTGGGCATGGAAGGGCAGAGGTCAGCACACCTGGGGGTGGAAGGGCAGAGCTCAGCACACTTGGGGGTGGAAGGTTGAAGCTCAGCACACCTGGGGATGAAAGGTTGAAGCTCAGCACACATGAGGATGAAATGGTGGGGCTTAGCACACCTGGGGCTTGAGAGGCGGAGCTCAGACCAGGTGGTGGTGGGCAGAGCCAGAGCTCAACACACCTGGGGATGGAAGGGCAGAGCTCAGCCCACCTAAGGATGGAAGGGTGGAGTTTAGAACACCTGGGGGTGGAGAGGAAGAGCTCAGAACACCAGGAGGTGGTGGAATAGAACTCAGCACACCTGGGCATGGAAGGGCAGAGCTCAGCACACCTGGGGGTGGAGAGGCGGAGCTCAGAACCCTGAGGAGGCGGAACCATGTATCCACTGCCAGCAGTGTTCTGACGTACCGTCTCCTCACACAGGATAACTGCAGACTCGTCCCCAATAAGGACCAACAAAATTCGGACACGGACTCTAACGGTGACGCCTGTGACAATTGTCCCAACGTCCCCAACAACGACCAGAAGGACACAGACGCCAACGGTGAAGGAGATGCCTGTGACAATGACATCGATGGTGACGGTGAGTCCCAACCCAATCTACATGTTATATTCTGGGGGGAGGTAACGGCTGGTGGGGTATCCGGGTAAATACCCCTCTGTGTATCTGCAGGGATCCCCAATATGCTGGATAATTGCCCCAAAGTGCCGAATCCCCTCCAGACGGACAGGGACATGGACGGGGTGGGGGACGCCTGTGACAGCTGTCCGGAGACCAGCAACCCCACACAGGTAAGAAAGGCGTGGTCATGTGACACCTGGTGCTCCAGGTGAGACTATTGGCTGCTGCAGAACGATATGCTCCTCCCCCGCAGTCCCTGCCCTTCCTTTACACCTCCTGTCCTTCCTCCAGACAGATGCCGACAGCGACCTGGTGGGCGACATGTGTGACACCAACCAGGACAAGTAAGACCCTTCTCTCATTGGCTGATAATGTTCTCTTCTGTGATTGGCTAATAATGTTCTTCTCTCCTGTGATTGGCTAATAATGTTCTTCTCTCCTGTGATTGGGTAATAGTGTTCTTCTCTCCTTTCATTGGGTAATAATGAGAGTGGGGATCTGACAGGTCTGTTTCTGCAAAGTAAGCGGAGACGGACCTATCATCCACCTGCTCAGCGGGGATCGATCCGCCGATCCCCGCTGAGCAAAACTGAGTCCGCCGGGCAGAAAGCCCATGTGAAAGGACCTTAAGGAGCGCAGTAAAGAGATCTTAGCTTAAAAATGCCACCCTGAGCTCCAGTCAGTGACTGTGCCTAGGCTGAGATGATGTCATCAGTCTGCTGCAGGCAGGAGGAGGAATTTCCTCAGTCTCCCCTCCCCCAGTGACTGTGCCTAGGCTGAGATGATGTCATCAGTCTGCTGCAGGCCGGAGGAGGAATTTCCTCAGTCTCCCCTCCCCCAGTGACTGTGCCTAGGCTGAGATGATGTCATCAGTCTGCTGCAGGCAGGAGGAGGCATTTCCTTAGTCTCCCCTCCCACAGTGATCAGACTGTACATTGTAACTTAATAGGCAGTAACAAGGTGGGACTGATGACAGGACAACTTTGATGTATAGCCATTATTGGTGATGAAGTGGGGGGATGGGGTGCAGAGCAGATAGGTGGTTGGCTGGCTGTGCCATGATTGGGGACACCAGAGTCCAATCAGAAGGCAAGCATTGTGGACACCCTTAATCTGACAATTGTAATTCCACAGGGACGGGGACGGTCACCAAGACACCAAGGACAACTGTCCAGAGATCCCCAACAGCTCCCAGCTGGACTCGGACAATGACGGTGTGGGCGATGAGTGTGACCAGGACGATGACAACGATGGCATCCCTGACTACATCCCACCCGGACCGGACAACTGCCGCCTGATCCACAACCCCAACCAGAAGGACACCGACGGTATGGAGGAGAACCTGTCCATGGGGGTAGGGTGATGATGAATGGGGATGGGGGTCACTATGGGAAGGATGGGGGTCACTATGGGATGGATGTAGATTGGGGTCACTATAAGAAGGATGGGGATTGGGGTCACTATGGGAATGATGGGGATGGGGGTCACTATAAGGATGGGGATGGGGGTCACTATAAGAAGGATGGGGATGGGGGTCATTATGGGAATAATGGGGGTCACTATGGGAAGGATGGAGATGGGGGTCACTATAAGAAGGATGGAGATGGGGTCACTATGGGAAGGATGGGGATGGGGGTTATTATGGGAAGGATGGGGATGGGGGTCATTATGGGAATAATGGGGGTCATTATGGGAAGGATGGGTATGGGGGTCATTATGGGAAGGATGGGGATGGGGGTCACTATGGGAATAATGGGGGTCATTATGGGAAGGATGGAGATGGGGGTCACTATAAGAAGGATGGAGATGGGGTCACTATGGGAATAATGGGGGTCATTATGGGAAGGATGGAGATTGGGGTCACTATAAGAAGGATGGAGATGGGGGTCACTATGGGAAGGATGGAGATGGGGGTCACTATGGGAAGGATGGAGATGGGGGTCACTATGGGAATAATGGGGGTCACTATGTGAAGGATGGAGATGGGGGTCACTATAAGAAGGATGGGGGTCATTATGGGAAGGATGGAAATGGGGGTCACTATGAGTAGGATGGAGATGGGGGTCACTATGGGAAGGATGTAGATTGGGGTCACTATAAGAAGGATGGGGATGGGGGTCATTATGGGAAGGATGGGGATGGGGGTCACTATAAGAAGGATGGAGATGGGGTCACTATGGGAATAATGGGGGTCATTATGGACTGTCCTTATGTGTGATCCATCAGAGACGTTTTCCCATCATCTCTTCTACATTGTGGGGTGTATGGGGGTGTATGGGGGTTTATGGGGTGTATGGGGTGTATGGGGTGTTTTCTCCCCATGTCAGTGATTTTCTCACCAGCAATGTGATCTCTAAAACCAATTCTAAAACCGTGCCATGAGAGCCAGGCTTCCCCAGAACCGTGCTATGAGATCCAGGCTTCCCCAGAACCATGCTATGAGAGCCAGGCTTCTCCAGAACCGTGCCATGAGAGCCAGGCTTCCCCAGAACCGTGCTATGAGATCCAGGCTTCCCCAGAACCATGCTATGAGAGCCAGGCTTCTCCAGAACCGTGCCATGAGAGCCAGGCTTCCCCAGAACCGTGCTATGAGAGCCAGGCTTCCCCAGAACTGTGCAATGAGAGCCAGGCTTCCCCAGAACCGTGCTATGAGAGCCAGGCTTCCCCAGAACCGTGCTATGAGAGCCAGGCTTCCCTAGAACCGTGCCATGAGAGCCAGGCTTCCCCAGAACCGTGCCATGAGAGCCAGGCTTCCCCAGAACCGTGCCATGAGAGCCAGGCTTCCCCAGAACCGTGCTATGAGAGCCAGGCTTCTCCAGAACCGTGCCATGAGAGCCAGGCTTCCCCAGAACCGTGCTATGAGAGCCAGGCTTCCCCAGAACCGTGCTATGAGATCCAGGCTTCCCCAGAACCGTGCTATGAGATCCAGGCTTCCCCAGAACCATGCTATGAGAGCCAGGCTTCTCCAGAACCGTGCCATGAGAGCCAGGCTTCCCCAGAACCGTGCTATGAGAGCCAGGCTTCCCCAGAACCGTGCAATGAGAGCCAGGCTTCCCCAGAACCGTGCTATGAGAGCCAGGCTTCCCCAGAACCGTGCTATGAGAGCCAGGCTTCCCTAGAACCGTGCCATGAGAGCCAGGCTTCCCCAGAACCGTGCCATGAGAGCCAGGCTTCCCCAGAACCATGCCATGAGAGCCAGGCTTCCCCAGAACCGTGCCATGAGAGCCAGGCTTCCCCAGAACCGTGCAATGAGAGCCAGGCTTCCCTAGAACCGTGCCATGAGAGCCAGGCTTCCCCAGAACCGTGCCATGAGAGCCAGGCTTCCCCAGAACCGTGCAATGAGAGCCAGGCTTCCCTAGAACCGTGCTATGAGAGCCAGGCTTCCCCAGAACCGTGCCATGAGAGCCAGGCCTCCCCAGAACCGTGCTATGAGAGCCAGGCTTCCCCAGAACCATGCCATGAGATTCAGGCTTCCCCAGAACCGTGCCATGAGAGCCAGGCTTCCCCAGAACTGTGCCATGAGAGCCAGGCTTCCCCAGAACCATGCCATGAGAGCCAGGCTTCCCCAGAACCGTGCCATGAGAGCCAGGCTTCCCCAGAACTGTGCCATGAGAGCCAGGCTTCCCCAGAACCATGCCATGAGAGCCAGGCTTCCCCAGAACCGTGCCATGAGAGCCAGGCTTCCCCAGAACCGTGCCATGAGAGCCAGGCTTCCCCAGAACCGTGCCATGAGAGCCAGGCTTCCCCAGAACCGTGCCATGAGAGCCAGGCTTCCCCAGAACCGTGCCATGAGAGCCAGGCTTCCCCAGAACCATGCCATGAGAGCCAGGCTTCCCCAGAACCGTGCCATGAGAGCCAGGCTTCCCCAGAACCGTGCCATGAGAGCCAGGCTTCCCCAGAACCGTGCCATGAGAGCCAGGCTTCCCCAGAACCGTGCCATGAGAGCCAGGCTTCCCCAGAACCGTGCCATGAGAGCCAGGCTTCCCCAGAACCATGCCATGAGAGCCAGGCTTCCCCAGAACCGTGCCATGAGAGCCAGGCTTCCCCAGAACCATGCCATGAGAGCCAGGCTTCCCCAGAACCATGCCATGAGAGCCAGGCTTCCCCAGAACCGTGCCATGAGAGCCAGGCTTCCCCAGAACCGTGCCATGAGAGCCAGGCTTCCCCAGAACCGTGCCATGAGATTCAGGCTTCCCCAGAACCGTGCCATGAGAGCCAGGCTTCCCCAGAATGGTACCTTTTAAACAGGGACATTCCCAGAATGGCATCATTTTCCCCGGGTGTTCCTTGCGTTGGCCCCGTGGTGACACTCAGTGACATGATATATTCTTTTCACAGGTGATGGCATCGGTGACGTGTGCGAAATTGATTTCGATAATGACTCCGTAGCCGACAACTATGACGTCTGTCCTGAGAGCGCAGAGGTGACGCTCACAGACTTTAGAGCGTACCAGACGGTCATCCTGGATCCAGAGGGTGACGCGCAAATAGACCCCAACTGGGTGGTGCTGAACCAGGTGACGTGGGGTGTCGGGGTGTTCATTGTCACCTCGGTTATAGGGTGGCTTTAGTAGGAACTGATCCGTGCTCCTCCACACCCACCAATCAGATCAGGTCTTTTATTCTCCATCCACCATGATGCAATGCATGCTGAAATCTGATTGGTGGGTGGGAGATTGCACAGTTTCTGCTGAAGACAATTCCTAAATCGGATTGCTTGTTAAATACTGCTATATGTTGTTGGCAGAGGGCCCCCCCTATATCCAAGTGTGTGCAGAGGGCCCCCCCTATATCTGAGTGTGTGCAGAGGGCCCCCCCCCTATATCTGAGTATGTGCAGAGGGGCCCCCTATACCTGAGTGTGTGCAGAGGGCCCCCCTATATCTGAGTGTGTGCAGAGGACTCCCCTATACCTGAGTGTGTGCAGAGGGGCCCCCCTATACCTGAGTGTGTGCAGAGGGCCCCCCTATATCTGAGTGTGTGCAGAGGACTCCCTATATCTGAGTGTGTGCAGAGGACTCCCCTATACCTGAGTGTGTGCAGAGGACTCCCCTATACCTGAGTGTGTGCAGAGGGGCCCCCCTATACCTGAGTGTGTGCAGAGGGCCCCCCTATACCTGAGTGTGTGCGGAGGGCCCCCCTATACCTGAGTGTGTGCAGAGGGCCCCCCCCCTATATCTGAGTATGTGCAGAGGGGCCCCCTATACCTGAGTGTGTGCAGAGGGCCCCCCTATATCTGAGTGTGTGCAGAGGACTCCCCTATACCTGAGTGTGTGCAGAGGGGCCCCCCTATACCTGAGTGTGTGCAGAGGGCCCCCCTATATCTGAGTGTGTGCAGAGGACTCCCCTATACCTGAGTGTGTGCAGAGGGGCCCCCCTATACCTGAGTGTGTGCAGAGGGCCCCCCTATACCTGAGTGTGTGCGGAGGGCCCCCCTATACCTGAGTGTGTGCAGAGGGCCCCCCTATACCTGAGTGTGTGCAGAGGGCCCCCCTATACCTGAGTGTGTGCAGAGGGCCCCCCTATACCTGAGTGTGTGCAGAGGACTCCCCTATACCTGAGTGTGTGCAGAGGACTCCCCTATACCTGAGTGTGTGCAGAGGGGCCCCCCTATACCTGAGTGTGTGCAGAGGGGCCCCCCTATACCTGAGTGTGTGCAGAGGGCCCCCCTATACCTGAGTGTGTGCAGAGGACTCCCCTATACCTGAGTGTGTGCAGAGGGCCCCCCTATACCTGAGTGTGTGCAGAGGGGCCCCCCTATACCTGAGTGTGTGCAGAGGGCCCCCCTATATCTGAGTGTGTGCAGAGGGCCCCCCTATATCTGAGTGTGTGCAGAGGGCCCCCCTATACCTGAGTGTGTGCAGAGGGGCCCCCCTATACCTGAGTGTGTGCAGAGGGCCCCCCTATATCTGAGTGTGTGCAGAGGGCCCCCCTATATCTGAGTGTGTGCAGAGGGCCCCCCTATACCTGAGTGTGTGCAGAGGACTCCCCTATACCTGAGTGTGTGCAGAGGGGCCCCCCTATACCTGAGTGTGTGCAGAGGACTCCCCTATACCTGAGTGTGTGCAGAGGGGCCCCCCTATACCTGAGTGTGTGCGGAGGGCCCCCCCTTTATCTGAGTGTGTGCAGAGGGCCCCCCCCTTTATCTGAGTGTGTGCAGAGGGCCCCCCTATATCTGAGTGTGTGCAGAGGGCCCCCTATATCTGAGTGTGTGCGGAGGGCCCCCCCTTTATCTGAGTGTGTGCAGAGGGCCCCCCCCTTTATCTGAGTGTGTGCAGAGGGCCCCCTATATCTGAGTGTGTGCGGAGGGCCCCCCCTTTATCTGAGTGTGTGCGGAGGGCCCCCCCTTTATCTGAGTGTGTGCGGAGAGCCCCTTGTTGGTGTGTCACGTCATGTGACCAGTGAGGTCGGTACTCGGTAATGACGGTGATTCTCTCCCGGCAGGGGATGGAGATCGTCCAGACAATGAACAGTGACCCCGGACTGGCGGTTGGTGCGTATCGTCTTCCCGGATCTGTGTGGGATAATTGTATGGGAACCTCACATCTCATCCACACTTGGTGTTCCCTATAGCCATGGCAATAGTATATGTCAGATAGTAGAGTCTGCACCCTGCTGAACGACTGCTGAGATCAGCTATGGGAGGAATTGTATAGACAGAGAGGAACGTGCGATCACTGCGCAGATCCTGACTGCAGATTTCCCCCACTTCACCTACCAACAGGGACCCCGACCCTGAACCTAACCCCAACCCCACCCCTGACCCTAACCCCAACCTCACCCCTGACCCCAACCTCGACCCTAACCCCAACCCTGACCCCACCCCCTGACCCCAACCCCACCCCTGACCCTAACCCCAACCTCACCCCTGACCCCAACCTCGACCCTAACCCCAATCTCACCCCTGACCCCAACCTCGACCATAACCCCAATCTCACCCCTGACCTCAACCCTGACCCCCACCCCCTGACCCTCACGCCTGACCCCAACCCCGACCCTAACCCCATCCCCTGACCCTAACCCAAGCATCACCCCTGACCCCGACCCTAACCCCAACCCTGACCCTAACCCCAACAGCACCCCTGACCCCAACCCCTGACCCCGCTCCATCCACAATCAAGGTTTAATTTAGGAATTATTATGGGATGGAATACACCCTCTTCTAACAAAGTGCCTGGCTGTCATCCCCATCATTGAGTGTCTATGAGGCGGGGGCGGTGCTCTATGGCGGGGGTGTCCGGTCCTTCTCATTGGTTGATAACGGCTCTGCTCTCTGTCCAGGGTACACGGCCTTTAATGGCGTGGACTTCGAGGGGACCTTCCATGTCAACACCGTCACCGATGACGACTACGCCGGCTTCATTTTCAGCTACCAGGACAGCGCCAGCTTCTACGTGGTGATGTGGAAGCAAACCGAGCAAACCTACTGGCAGGCCACGCCCTTCCGTGCCGTGGCAGAGCCGGGTCTGCAGCTGAAGGTCAGCAAAGCCAGCGGTGTGCCGAGGATTGCCGGAGGGGCTGGTGGCTGCATTTGTGGCCTCACCCAATAATCCCCCCCAAAAAATCCTCCCATACCCAGCAATCTCCCCCAACATAACACCCCTCACCCAATAATCCCCCCCCCAAAATCCTCCCATACCCAGCAATCTCCCCCAACATAACACCCCTCACCCAATAATCCCCCCCAATAATCCTCCCCCCCCAATAATCCTCCCATACCCAGAAATCTCCCCCAACATAACACCCCTCACCCAATAATCCCCCCAATAATCCTCCCATACCCAGCAATCTCCCCCAACATTATACCCCTCTCCCAATAATCCCCCCAATAATCCTCCCAATCTCCCCCAACATAACACCCCTCACCCAATAATCCCCCCAATAATCCTCCCATACCCAGCACTCTCCCCCAACATTATACCCCTCTCCCAATAATCCCCCCAATAATCCTCCCAATCTCCCCCAACATAACACCCCTCACCCAATAATCCCCCCCAAAAAATCCTCCCATACCCAGCAATCTCCCCCAACATAACACCCCTCACCCAATAATCCCCCCCAAAAATCCTCCCATAACCAGAAATCTCCCCCAAAATAACACCCCTCACCCAATAATCCCCCCAATAATCCTCCCCCCCAATAATCCTCCCATACCCAGCAATCTCCCCCAACATAACACCCCTCACCCAATAATCCCCCCAATAATCCTCCCATACCCAGCACTCTCCCCCAACATTATACCCCTCTCCCAATAATCCCCCCAATAATCCTCCCAATCTCCCCCAACATAACACCCCTCACCCAATAACCCCCCCAATAATCCTCCCATACCCAGCAATCTCCCCCAACATAACACCCCTCACCCAATAATCCCCCCCAAAAATCCTCCCATAACCAGAAATCTCCCCCAAAATAACACCCCTCACCCAATAATCCCCCCAATAATCCTCCCCCCCAATAATCCTCCCATACCCAGCAATCTCCCCCAACATAACACCCCTCACCCAATAATCCCCCCAATAATCCTCCCATACCCAGCACTCTCCCCCAACATTATACCCCTCTCCCAATAATCCCCCCAATAATCCTCCCAATCTCCCCCAACATAACACCCCTCACCCAATAATCCCCCCAATAATTCTCCCATACCCAGCAATCTCCCCCAACATTATACCCCTCACCCAATAATCCCCCCTCCCCAAAAATCCTCCCATACCCAGCACTCTCCCCCAACATTATACCCCTCTCCCAATAATCCCCCCAATAATCCTCCCAATCTCCCCCAACATAACACCCCTCACCCAATAACCCCCCCAATAATCCTCCCATACCCAGCAATCTCCCCCAACATAACACCCCTCACCCAATAATCCCCCAATAATCCTCCCATACCCAGCAATCTCCCCCAACATTATACCCCTCACCCAATAATCCCCCCTCCCCAAAAATCCTCCCATACCCAGCACTCTCCCCCAACATTATACCCCTCTCCCAATAATCCCCCCAATAATCCTCCCAATCTCCCCCAACATAACACCCCTCACCCAATAACCCCCCCAATAATCCTCCCATACCCAGCAATCTCCCCCAACATAACACCCCTCACCCAATAATCCCCCAATAATCCTCCCATACCCAGCACTCTCCCCCAACATAACACCCCTCACCCAATAATCCCCCCAATAATCCTCCCAATCTCCCCCAACATAACACCCCTCACCCAATAATCCCCCCAATAATCCTCCCATACCCAGAAATCTCCAACATAACACCCCTCACCCAATAATCCCCCAATAATCCTCCCATACCCAGCACTCTCCCCCAACATAACACCCCTCACCCAATAATCCCCCAATAATCCTCCCATACCCAGCACTCTCCCCCAACATAACACCCCTCACCCAATAATCCCCCCAATAATCCTCCCATACCCAGCAATCTCCCCCAACATAACACCCCTCACCCAATAATCCCCCCAATAATCCTCCCATACCCAGAAATCTCCAACATAACACCCCTCACCCAATAATCCCCCAATAATCCTCCCATACCCAGCACTCTCCCCCAACATAACACCCCTCACCCAATAATCCCCCCAATAATCCTCCCATACCCAGCAATCTCCCCCAACATAACACCCCCTCACCCAATAATCCTCCCATACCCATCAATCTCCCCCAACATAACACCCCTCACCCAATAATCCCCCCTCATCCATTACTCCCACCCCAATAACCCCCCTTCTCCGTCTCCTCTGCAGGCGGTGAAGTCGAAGACGGGTCCCGGTGAGCAGCTGCGGAACGCCTTGTGGAACACGGGTCACACAGCTGACCAGGTGCGCCTCCTGTGGAAGGATCCGCGGAACGTGGGCTGGAAGGACAAGACGTCATACCGCTGGCAGCTCTCACATCGCCCCCAGGTGGGCTATATCAGGTCAGCATGGGAAAGGGGCGTCATCAGAACGCAGGACAGCCAACGCACCCACCACACGTCTCACACTCCCATTGTACAATTTACTTTATCACCAACTATAGTATGGACCAAAAACTGGATTGTACAATCAGATTGTAGCCTGTGTACTGAGCTGACGGGAAGGTGGGGGGTCCTACCATGGATGACACATCGGCAGCACTCTGCCCTCCAGCCTGGGGGTGTCTGGATTGGGATACAAAGTCATTACATTGTATTATATTATACATTATAGAAGGTGCTGTGGTGTTCTGTGTGGGTGGTTTGTTACTCTACAGCGCCCCCACCCTGGTCCTGGCAGTGCCGGGTTTTACACTGTGACCGACAGCTTGGAATGGTTTGGTCCATTTGATAGTAAGGTTAGAAAAGGGTAAAAGGGCCCATCCCCCAATCTATTCTGGACTGATCAGTATATGGATCTTCATCACCTGTCACTGTGACCTGGACTTCACCTTCCCTCCACAATACAGAAAACATAGATGACTGGAAGACCGGGGACCATATCCAGGGAGAGAGAAACTACAGGAGATAGAGGGCGTGCCTGAGGCTGGGGTCACAGGATGATACAGGGTGCTCTGGGTTCACTGGAAGTATAGGAGCAGTGGGGTCACTGGAGGCACAGGAGCACTGGGGTCACTGGAGGCACAGGAGCACTGGGGTCACTGGAGGCACAGGAGCAGTGGGGTCACTGGAGGCACAGGAGCACTGGGGTCACTGGAGGCACAGGAGCAGTGGGGTCACTGGAGGCACAGGAGCACTGGGGTCACTGGAAGTATAGGAGCAGTGGGGTCACTGGAGGCACAGAAGCACTGGGGTCACTGGAGGCACAGGAGCACTGGGGTCACTGGAGGCACAGGAGCACTGGGGTCACTGGAGGCACAGGAGCACTGGGGTCACTGGAGGCACAGAAGCACTAGGGTCACTGGAGAAACAGGAGCACTGGGGTCACTGGAGAAACAGGAGCACTGGGGTCACTGGAGACACAGAAGCACTGGGGTCACTGGAGAAACAGGAGCACTGGGGTCACTGGAGGCACAGAAGCACTGGGGTCACTGGAGACACAGGAGCACTGGGGTCACTGGAGACACAGAAGCACTGGGGTCACTGGAGAAACAGGAGCACTGGGGTCACTGGAGAAACAGGAGCACTGGGGTCACTGGAGGCACAAGAGCACTGGGGTCACTGGAGGCACAGGAGCACTGGGGTCACTGGAGGCACAGGAGCACTGGGGTCACTGGAGGCACAGGAGCAGTGGGGTCACTGGAGACACAGGAGCAGTAGAGTTACTGGAGGCACAGGAGCACTGGGGTCACTGGAGGCACAGGAGCACTGGGCTCATTAGAGTACCAGGAACACTGGGGTTGCTGGAAGTACTGGGGTCGCTGAAAGCACTGGGGTCACTGAAGGCACTGGGATCACTGGGGACACAGGAGCACTGATGTCATTGGAGGCATTGGGGTTACTGGAGGCACAGGAGCACTGGGGTTACCGAAGGCACTTGGGTCACTGAAGGCACTGGGGACACAGGAGCACTGAGGTCAATTGAGGCACGGGAGCACTGGGTTCACTAAAGGCACTGGGGACACTGGAGGCACTAGGGTCACTGGAGACACTGGAAGCAATAGGGTCACTTGGGTCACTGAAGGCACTGGGGTCACTGGAGGCACAGGAGCACTGGAGGCACTGGGGTCACTGGAGGCACTGGGGTCACTGAAGGCACTGGGGTCACTGGAGGCACTGGGGTCACTGGAGGCACAGGAGCACTGGGGTCACTGGAGGCACAGGAGCACTGGGGTCACAGGAACACTGGGGTCACTGGGGACACAGGAGCACTGAGCTCAATTGAGGCACTGGGGGTCGCTGGAGGCCCAGGAGCACTGGGGTCACTGGAGGCACAGGAGCACTGAAGGCACTGTGGTCACTGGAGGCACAGGAGCACTGGGGTCACTGGAGGCACAGGAGCACTGGGGTCACAGGAACACTGGGGTCACTGGGGACACAGGAGCACTGAGCTCAATTGAGGCACTGGGGTCGCTGGAGGCACAGGAGCACTGGGGTCACAGGAACACTGGGGTCACTGGGGACACAGGAGCACTGAGCTCAATTGAGGCACTGGGGTCACTGGAGGCACAGGAGCACTGGGGTCACTAAAGGCACTGGGGCCACTGGAGGTCCAGGAGCACTGGAGGCACTGGGGTCACTGGACGCACTGGGGTCGCTGGATGCAAAGGAGCACTGGGATCACTGGAGGCACAGGAGCACTGGGATCACTGGAGGCACAGGGGCACTGGGGTTTCTGGAGGCACAGGAGCACTGGGGTCATTGGAGTCACTAGAGGCATTGGGGTCATTGGTGGCACTGGGGACACTGGAGGCACTAGGGTCACTGGAGGCAATAGGGTCACTGGAGGCACTGGGGTCACTGGAGGCACAGGAGTCACTGGAGGCACAGGAGCACTGGAGGCATTGGAGGCACAGGAGCACTGGGGTCACTGGGGAAACAGGAGCACTGAGGTCAATGGAGGCACAGGAGCACTGGGGTCACTGGGGAAACAGGAGCACTGAGGTCAATGGAGGCACAGGAGCACTGGGGTCACTGGGGAAACAGGAGCACCGAGGTCAATGGAGGCACAGGAGCACAGGGGTCACTGAAGGCATTGAGGTCATTGGAGGCACTGGGGACACTGGAGGCACAGGACCACTGGGGTCTCTGAAGGCACAGGAGCCCTGAGGTTGCTGAAGGCACTGGGTTTGCTGGAGGCACAGGAGCACTGGGGTCACTGGAGGCACTGGGGGTCACTGAGTACACTAGAGGTCACTAAAATCACTGGAGGCACTCGGGTCACTGGAGGCACTCGGGTCATTGAAGGCACTGGGGTCGCCGGAGGCACAGGAGCAGTGGAGGCACTGGGGTTGCTGAATGCACTGGGTTCGCTGGAGGTACTAAGGTCACTGAGTGCACTGGGGTCACTGGAAGCAATGGTATCCCTGGAGGCACTGGGGTCGCCGGAGGCACAGGAGCACTGGGTTCACTGGAGGCACTGGGGTCATTGAAGGCACTGGGGTCGCCGGAGGTACAGGAGCACTGGGTTCAGTGGAGGCATTGGGGTCACTGGAGGCCCTGGGGTCACTGGAAGCACTGGGTTCACTGGAGGCATTGGGGTCACTGGAGTCACTGGAGGACTGAGTTTACTGGATACACTGGGGGTCACTGAGCGCAGATATCGGTGCCGTGTAATAGATACTCTGGGGGGATCTGTGTGTCACCCCCACTATTTTATCATAGAGTGTTGGGGGGTCTTAGTGGAGGTTTTGGGTTTTTCTGATGAATCAGGGAACTGCCTCTGACATATAGCGCCCCTATATGGAGAGTTAGGGGGGTCACATCACATCTGCCTGGGCTTTGCAGTGGTGGGATGGGATCAGATCATCCAGTGAGACTCCTGGGCTGCAGAGCTGACTCTCTAGTCAGATGAAGTTTGGATTAGTTAGAATTAGGATAGTGAGGAGTTAATGCCCCCACAGAGGGGGAGGGGAGGGGCAGATCAGAAAATCCCCCGTTCTTTTCTTGTTTAGTGAAGCGATGATATCAGCGGGAAGCTGAACCCGGCCAGTCCTTGTCGCCGTCACCCCGGCAACGCAATGGCGGTCAGGAATGCCGGGCCGGGAGCCAGAGGGATCGCCTCTTTCATATGGAAAAGGGGAGAACAATGGCCGGCCTCTGGGAACCGGACCGCGCTCTGTTCCTGGAGGTGACCCCGTGCTGGGCCGCCAACTTAATACCCATCACCCGTCCTACAAGGGATGAGCTCATACCATGGCCCCTGACAAAGAGCGGGAAGGAGGGAGGGAGAGATGGATGCATGGAAGGATGGAGTGAGGGAAGAATGGATGGATGGAGGAAGGGATTGGGGGTGATGGAGGGAGGGAGGATGGAGGGATGGAGGGAAGAATGGAAGGAAGGATGGATGGGAGGATAAATGGATGGGTGATTGGAGGGATGGATGGATGGATGGAGGGAGGGATGGAAGGAAGGATGGGTGGATGGATGGATGGATGGTTGGGTGGATAAATTAATGGGTGATTTGTAGGGATGGAGGAAGGGTGGAGAGATGGATGGAAGGAAGGATAAGGGATGAATGGGGAGATGGATGGAGGGATGGAGGAATGAATGGGTGGATGGAGGAAGGGATGGAGGGATGAATGGAGGGAGTAATTGATGGATGGAAGGAGGGATGGGTGGAGGGATGAATAGATGGAAGGATGGATGGAGGGATGGATAGAAGGAAGGAGGGAGGGATGGGTGGCAGGAAGGATGGAAGGGTGGATGGATAGAAGGGATGAATTGAGAGATGGATGGATGGATAGAGGGATGGATGTCGAGATGGATGGGGGGGGGGGTGGATGGAGGGATGAATGGAAGGAAGAGTGGAGAGATGGATGGAAGGAAGGGATGGAGGGATGGAAGGGGGGATGGATGGAGGGATAAATGGAGGGGGGATAGTGAGACTGATGGATGGGGGGATGGATGGAAGATTGAGGGATGGATGAATAGATGGATGGAGGGTTAGAGGGATGGATGTAGATATGGATGGAGGAATGAATGGAAGGAAGAGTGGAGAGATGGAAGGAAGGAAGGAAGGAAGGAAGGAAGGAAGGAAGGAAGGAAGGGATAGAGGGATGGATGTAGGGATGAATTGAGAGATAGATGGATGCAGTGATGGATGAATAGATGGATAAATAGGGGGATGGATAGAAGGAAGGGTGGAGGGATGGATGGATGGATGAAGGTTGGAGGGATAGATGTATAGATGGATGGATGGGGGGTGGATGGAGGGATGAATGGAAGGAAAGGATGGAGGGATAGGGGGATGCATGGATAGGTGGGTGGATGGATGGAAGGAAGGGTGGAGGGATGGATGGGAGGTAGGTATGAATAGATGGAGAGAGGGATGGAGGGAGGGAGGGAGGGAAGGAGGGATGGATGGAGAGATAAAGGGAGGGATGGATGGATGGGGGGATGGATGGAAGGAAGGAAGGGTGGAGGGATGGATGGATGGGAGGTAGGTATGGATAGATGGAGAGAGGGATGGAGGGAGGGAGGGATGGATGGAGAGATAAAGGGAGGGATGGGTGGAGAGATAAAGGGAGGGATGGATGGAGAGATAAAGGGAGGGAGGGATGGATGGAGAGATAAAGGGAGGGAGGGATGGATGGAGAGATAAAGGGAGGGATGGATGGAGAGATGGAGGGAGGGATGGATGGAGAGATAAAGGGAGGGAGGGATGGATGGAGAGATAAAGGGAGGGAGGGATGGATGGAGAGATAAAGGGAGGGAGGGATGGATGGAAGGTAGGTATGGATAGATGGAGAGAGGGAGGGATGGAGGGAGGGAGGGATGGATGGAGAGATAAAGGGAGGGATGAGTGGGAGATGGATAGTATATATAGTAGTGGATTGAAGTGTCATACATTATATATCCCACGCTCTCCATCTTGTCCTCTTTCAGTGAATCTGTTCTTCTCCTGCAGAGTGAAGCTGTATGAAGGAGTAGATTTGGTGGCGGATTCCGGAGTCGTTCTAGACACCACCATGCGAGGAGGACGGCTCGGAGTCTTTTGCTTCTCCCAAGAGAACATTATCTGGTCCAACCTACAGTACAGGTGTAATGGTGAGTGGGACAGGTGTACATCAGGTGTAATGGTGAGAGGGACAGGTGTACATCAGGTGTAATGATGAGGACAGGTGTATATCAGGTGTAATGATGAGAAGGACAGGTGTACATCAGGTGTAATGAGAGGGACAGGTGTACATCAGGTGTAATGGTGAGAGGGACAGGTGTACATCAGGTGTAATGATGAGGACAGGTGTATATCAGGTGTAATGGTGAGAGGGACAGGTGTACATCAGGTGTAATGGTGAGAAGGACAGGTGTACATCAGGTGTAATGGTGAGAAGGACAGGTGTACATCAGGTGTAATGGTGAGAAGGACAGGTGTACATCAGGTGTAATGATGAGAAGGACAGGTGTACATCAGGTGTAATGATGAGAAGGACAGGTGTACATCAGGTGTAATGATGAGAAGGACAGGTGTACATCAGGTGTAATGATGAGGACAGGTGTATATCAGGTGTAATGGTGAGTAGGACAGGTGTATATCAGGTGTAATGGTGAGAAGGACAGGTGTACATCAGGTGTAATGATAAGTAGGACAGGTGTACATCAGGTGTAATTTTGAGGACAGGCGTACATCAGGTGTAATGGTGAGTAGGACAGGTGTATATCAGGTGTAATGGTGAGTAGGACAGGTGTACATCAGGTGTAATGGTGAGAAGGACAGGCGTACATCAGGTGTAATGGTGAGTAGGACAGGTGTACACAAGGTGTAATTTTGAGAAGGACAGGTGTATATCAGGTGTAATGGTGAGTAGGACAGGTGTACATCAGGTGTAATGGTGAGAAGGACAGGTGTACATCAGGTGTAATGGTGAGTGGGACAGGTGTACATCAGGTGTAATGGTGAGGACAGGTGTACATCAGGTGTAATGGTGAGGACAGGTGTACATCAGGTGTAATGGTGAGGACAGGTGTACATCAGGTGTAATGGTGAGAAGGACAGGTGTACATCAGGTGTAATGGTGAGTAGGACAGGTGTACATCAGGTGTAATGGTGAGTAGGACAGGTGTACACAAGGTGTAATTTTGAGAAGGACAGGTGTACATCAGGTGTAATGGTGAGAGGGACAGGTGTACATCAGGTGTAATGGTGAGTGGGACAGGTGTACATCAGGGGTAATGATGAGAGGGACAGGTGTACATCAGGGGTAATGATGAGAGGGACAGGTGTACATCAGGTGTAATGATGAGAAGGACAGGTGTACATCAGGTGTAATGGTGAGTAGGACAGGTGTACATCAGGTGTAATGGTGAGTGAGATAGGTGTACATCCAGTATAAGGGTAAGTGTGCACAGTGTATGTCAGGTGTACCAGCCAGAGTGTATATTGGGTATACAGATGAATGTGTACAGTGTATGTCAGGTGTACTGGTAAGTGTGCATATCAGGTATACAGGTAAGTGTGTAGAGTGTATTTCACAGGTGTATCAGGTATATAGATGAGTATGCACTGTGTATATCAGGTGAGTGTGAACGGTGTATATCAGGTATATAGGTGAGTGTGCACAGTGTATATCAGGTATACAGGTGAGTGTGCAGAGTGCATATCAGGTATACGGGGGAGTGTGCACAGTGTGCAGAGTGTATATTAGGTATACAGGTGAGTGTGCAGAGTGTATATCAGGTATACAGGTGAGTGTATATCAGGTATACAGGTGAGTGTGCAGAGTGTATATCAGGTATACGGGGGAGTGTGCACAGTGTATATCAGGTATACAGGTGAGTGTGCAGAGTGTATATCAGGTATACAGGTGAGTGTGCAGAGTGTATATCAGGTATACAGGTGAGTGTACATCACAGGTGTTCTAGGTGTACTCTTTCAGTGGTTCTCATGCACTGACCTCTCTTCTCTCCCCACAGATACGATTCCAGAGGATTTTGAACCATACAGGAAGATGCTGTTGGAGAGTCGGGAGTAAGTGTAGCGCCCCCATCTGACAGAGTTTCTCACTTCGGCACACCAGCGTCTGTCCACAGAGCGATCCGATTCCATGTTTTGAGAGAAGAGGCCGGACCCCACACTGGGCAGAGGGCCCATCGTAGCTCTGTGTGACCGGGGACCACTCATTGTTGGTGGGGACCTTGTGACCTCCCATGGTCCCTCTCTGGTAGGACATTCTAAGGAAGTGACTTTGGGACAATCATCTACCTATGGCTGCCGGGGCCTGCAGGTTATATCATAAAATCTGGAATATTCCATCACATCTCATAAAGTTCAGGAGGTTTTTATAGCGGGTGTCGTGTCCTCTGTGTCCTCTGTGTGTTGTGTCCTCTGTGTGTCGCGTCCTCTGTGTGTCGCATCCTCTGTGTGTCGCGTCCTCTGTGTGTTGTGTCCTCTGTGTGTTGTGTCCTCTGTGTGTCGCGTCCTCTGTGTGTCGCGTCCTCTGTGTGTCGTGTCCTCTGTGTGTCGCGTCCTCTTTGTGTCGCGTCCTCTTTGTGTCGCGTCCTCTTTGTGTTGTGTCCTCTGTGTGTCGCGTCCTCTGTGTCCTCTGTGTGTCGCGTCCTCTGTGTGTCGCGTCCTCTTTGTGTCGTGTCCTCTGTGTGTCGCGTCCTCTGTGTGTCGCGTCCTCTGTGTGTCGCGTCCTCTGTGTGTCGCATCCTCTGTGTGTCGCGTCCTCTGTGTGTTGCGTCTTGAGCTTCTTAGGATTTGCCCAATGGTGGTCTTTGATGTGGCAGAAATATTACCCATAATCCCCAGCTGATGGGTAGGTTCAGGTTTTTATATGCTGCTCTCTCATTCATCTCAAGTCCTATCTGAGAAACACTGATGGTCTTTTCTTTATTAAGGCAGGAACAGTCTGTGACACGCCAACCATATCCGGTACTGGCCACATGGAGGTCTTCCCACATTTCCTCCACAGAAAAAATACCATTTGCAAAAATGTCTAAAATGATCCAACAGCCAATCAGCTGAGCTTTATGCGGTCCATCTAAAGGGTCCTCCATACCTCACATACAGATTGGCAATGGCGGTGCTCCAAACACCTCTGTAGTTCAATGGACACCTGGACACCGCGCTCACCGATTATCTGCCGTGTGAAGTCATGGTAGACCTCCCTGGTAGATAATCTGCCATCAACTTTCAAGCCAAGTGATTTCTATTGGTGTCCCAGCCCAAGCACTTGCCAGTGGGACAGGTGTATGTCAGGTGTAACAGTGTGGGGGACAGGTGTATGTCAGGTGTAACAGTGTGGGGGACAGGTGTATGTCAGGTGTAACAGTGTGGGGGACAGGTGTATGTCAGGTGTAATGGTGAGAGGGACAGGTGTATGTCAGGTGTAACCGTGAAGGGGACAGGTGTATGTCAGGTGTAACCGTGAAGGGGACAGGTGTATGTCAGGTGTAGCAGTGAAGGGGACAGGTGTATGTCAGGTGTAGCAGTGAAGGGGACAGGTGTATGTCAGGTGTAATGGTGAGAGGGACAGGTGTATGTTAGGTGTAACCATGAAGGGGACAGGGGTCAGTCAGGTGTAACCGTGAAGGGGACAGGTGTATGTCAGGTGTAGCAGTGAAGGGGACAGGTGTATCTCACAAGTGACAGATGTATGTCAATTGTAATGGTGAGTGGGACGAGTGTACATCAGGGGGAAAGGTATACATTAGGTCAGGTGTAACGGTGAGGGGGACAGGTGTATGTCGGGTCTAATGGTGAGTTGGACAGGGGTATATCACGTATGATGGGAGTGTGACAGGTATATGTCAGGTGTATATGGTGAGTTGGACAGGGGTATATCACGTATGATGGGAGTGTGACAGGTATATGTCAGGTGTATATGGTTTGTAATAGCGGAGAACGGATCTATATAAGGTATAGGTTGTAGGACAGGTGTATATAATGTATAGTGGGGAGGACAGGTGCATATCAGGTATAAGGGTAGTACAGGTGTATATATTGTATAGTGCGGAGGACAGGTGTATATCAGGTATAGGGGTAGTACAGGTGTATATCAGGTATAATGGGGGAGGACAGGTGTATATCAGGTATAGGGGTAGTACAGGTGTATATCAGGTATAATGGGGGAGGACAGGTGTATATCAGGTATAGGGGTAGTACAGGTGTATATCAGGTATAATGGGGGAGGACAGGTGTATATCAGATATAATGAGGGTGGCCAGTGAATATCAGGTATAGTGGTAGTACAAGTGTATATCAGGTATAGGGGTAGTACAGGTGTATATCAGGTATAATGGGGGTGGACAGGTGTATATCAGGTATAGGGGTAGTACAAGTGTATATCAGGTTTAGGGGTAGTACAGGTGTATATCGGGTATAATGGGGGAGGACAGGTGTTTATCAGGTATAGGGGGGAGTAGTACAGGTGTACATCAGGCATAGGGGGTAGTACAGGAGTACATCAGGCATAGGGGGTAGTACAGGTGTATATCGGGTATTATGGGGGAGGACAGGTGTATATCAGGTATAAGTGGGGAGTAGTACAGGTGTACATCAGGCATAGGAGGTAGTACAGGAGTACATCAGGCATAGGGGGTAGTACAGGTGTATATCGGGTATTATGGGGGAGGACAGGTGTATATCAGGTATAAGGGGGGAGTACAGGTGTATATCTCAGGTATAAGGTAGCATGGGGGGGTAGTTCAGGTGTATAAGCAAGTATGGGGTGTAGTACAGGGGAATATCAGGTATAGGTGGGGGGGAAGGACAGGTGTATATCAAGTATGGGGGTAGTACAGGTGTATATCTCAGGTATAAGGGGGGGGGGGTAGTACAGGTGAATATCCGGTATATGGGTAGTACAGGTGAATATCAGGTATGGGGGGGGGAGGAAAGGTGTATATCAGGTATGGGGGGGGGGGAGGACATGTGTATATCAGGTATAGGGATAGTACAGGTGTATATCTGAGGTATAGGGGGGTAGTACAGGTGTATAGCAGGTATAAGGGGGTAGTACAGGTGTATATCTCAGGTATGGGGGGTAGTACAGGTGAATATCAGGTAAAGGGATAGTACAGGTGTATATCTCAGGTATAAGGGGGGGGGGTAGTACAGGTGTATATCTCAGGTAAAGGGGGGTAGTACAGGTGAATATCAGGTATAGGGGGGACAGGTGTACAGTATATCAGGTATAGGGGTGTAGTACAGGTGTATATCTCAGGTATAAGGGGGGTGGTAGTACAGGCGAATATCAGGTATAGGGGGATAGTAAAGGTGTATATCTCAGATATAGGGGGGTGGTAGTACAGGTGTATATCAGGTATAGGGGGGACAGGTGAATATCAGGTACGGGGGTAGTACAGGTGTATATCTCAGGTATGGGGGGGGGTGGTAGTACAGGTGAATATAAGGTATGGGGGGTAGTACAGGTGTATATCTCATGTATAAGGGGGGGTGGTAGTACAGGTGTATATCAGGTATAGGGGGGGAGGGCAGATGAATATCAGGTATAGGGGGAGGACAGGTGAATATCAGGTATAAGGGGAGGGGACAGGTGAATATCAGGTACGGGGGGCGTACAGGTGTATATCTCAGGTATAAGTGGGGGTAGTACAGGTGTATATCAGGTATAGGGGGGAGGACAGGTGAATATCAGGTATAGGGGGTAGTACAGGTGTATATCTCAGGTATAAGTGGGGGTAGTACAGGTGAATATTAGGTATAGGGGGGTGGTAGTACAGGTGTATATCAGGTACGGGGGGTAGTACAGGTGTATATCTCAGGTATAAGGGGGGTAGTACAGGTGAATATCAGGTATAGGGGGGTAGTACAGGTGAATATCAGGTATGGGGGGTAGTACAGGTGTATATCTCATGTATAAGGGGGGGTGGGAGTACAGGTGTATATCTCAGGTATGGGGGGTGGTAGTACAGGTGTGTATCAGGTATAGGGGGGGTATTACAGGTGTATATCAGGTACGGGGGGTAGTACAGGTGTATATCAGGTATAGGTGTGGGGTGGTAGTACAGGTGTATATCAGGTATGGGGGGGTGGTAGTACAGGTGTATATCAGGTACGGGGGGTTGTACAGGTGTATATCTCATGTATAGGGGGGGGTGGTAGTACAGGTGTATATCTCAGATATGGTGGGGGGGTGGTAGTACAGGTGTATATCTCAGGTATAGGGGGGTGGTAGTACAGGTGTATATCAGGTATAGGGGGTGGTAGTACAGGTGTATATCAGGTACGGGGGGTTGTACAGGTGAATATCTCATGTATAGGGGGGGGGGGTGGTAGTACAGGTGTATATATCAGGTATGGGGGGGTGGTAGTACAGGTGTATATATCAGGTATAGGGGGTGGTAGTACAGGTGTATATCAGGTACGGGGGGTTGTACAGGTGTATATCTCATGTATGGGGGGGTGGTAGTACAGGTGTATATCAGGTACAGGGAGTAGTGCAGGTGTATATCTCAGGTATAGGGGGGTGGTAGTACAGGTGTATATCAGGTACGGGGGGTTGTACAGGTGTATATCTCATGTATAGGGGGGGGTGGTAGTACAGGTGTATATCAGGTATAAGGGGGGGTGGTAGTACAGGTGTATATCAGGTATAAGGGGGGTGGTAGTACAGGTGTATATCAGGTATAAGGGGGGGTGGTAGTACAGGTGTATATCAGGTACGGGGGGTAGTACAGGTGTATATCAGGTACGGGGGGTTGTACAGGTGTATATCTCATGTATAGGGGGGTGGTAGTACAGGTGTATATCAGGTATAAGGGGGGGTGGTAGTACAGGTGTATATCAGGTATAAGGGGGGTGGTAGTACAGGTGTATATCAGGTATAAGGGGGGGTGGTAGTACAGGTGTATATCAGGTACGGGGGGTAGTACAGGTGTATATCAGGTATAAGGGGGGGTGGTAGTACAGGTGTATATCTCAGGTATAAGGGGGGGGGTCGGTAGTACAGGTGTATATCTCAGCTATAAGGGGGGGGGGTCGGTAGTACAGGTGTATATCTCAGGTATAGGGGGGGTGGTAGTACAGGTGTATATCAGGTACGGGGGGTAGTACAGGTGTATATCAGGTATAAGGGGGGTGGTAGTACAGGTGTATATCAGGTATAAGGGGGGGTGGTAGTACAGGTGTATATCAGGTATAAGGGGGGGTGGTAGTACAGGTGTATATCTCAGGTATAAGGGGGGGGTGGTAGTACAGGTGTATATCTCAGGTATAAGGGGGGGGGTGGTAGTACAGGTGTATATCTCAGGTATAAGGGGGGGGGGTCGGTAGTACAGGTGTATATCTCAGGTATAAGGGGGGGGGGTGGTAGTACAGGTGTATATCTCAGGTATAAGGGGGGGGTGGTAGTACAGGTGTATATCAGGTACGGGGGGGTAGTACAGGTGTATATCTCAGCTATAAGGGGGGGGGTCGGTAGTACAGGTGTATATCTCAGGTATAAGGGGGGGTGGTAGTACAGGTGTATATCTCATGTATAGGGGGGTGGTATTACAGGTGTATATCAGGTATAAGGGGGGGTGGTAGTACAGGTGTATATCTCAGGTATAGGGGGGGTGGTAGTACAGGTGTATATCAGGTACGGGGGGTAGTACAGGTGTATATCAGGTATAAGGGGGGTGGTAGTACAGGTGTATATCAGGTATAAGGGGGGGTGGTAGTACAGGTGTATATCAGGTATAAGGGGGGGTGGTAGTACAGGTGTATATCTCAGGTATAAGGGGGGGGGGTCGGTAGTACAGGTGTATATCTCAGGTATAAGGGGGGGGGGGGTGGTAGTACAGGTGTATATCTCAGGTATAAGGGGGGGGTGGTAGTACAGGTGTATATCAGGTACGGGGGGGTAGTACAGGTGTATATCTCAGCTATAAGGGGGGGGGTCGGTAGTACAGGTGTATATCTCAGGTATAAGGGGGGGTGGTAGTACAGGTGTATATCTCATGTATAGGGGGGTGGTATTACAGGTGTATATCAGGTATAAGGGGGGGTGGTAGTACAGGTGTATATCAGGTACGGGGGGTAGTACAGGTGTATATCTCAGCTATAAGGGGGGTCGGTAGTACAGGTGTATATCTCAGGTATAAGGGGGGGGGGGTGGTAGTACAGGTGTATATCTCAGGTATAAGGGGGGGGTGGTAGTACAGGTGTATATCAGGTACGGGGGGGTAGTACAGGTGTATATCTCAGCTATAAGGGGGGGGTCGGTAGTACAGGTGTATATCTCATGTATAGGGGGGTGGTATTACAGGTGTATATCAGGTATAAAGGGGGGGGTGGTAGTACAGGTGTATATCAGGTACGGGTGTTAGTACAGGTGTATATCTCAGCTATAAGGGGGGGTGGTAGTACAGGTGTATATCTCATGTACAGGGGGGTGGTATTACAGGTGTATATCAGGTATAAGGGGGGGGTGGTAGTACAGGTGTATATCTCATGTATAGGGGGGTGGTATTACAGGTGTATATCTCAGGTATAAGGGGGGGTGGTAGTACAGGTGTATATCAGGTACGGGGGGTAGTACAGGTGTATATCTCAGCTATAAGGGGGGGTGGTAGTACAGGTGTATATCTCATGTATAGGGGGGTGGTATTACAGGTGTATATCTCAGGTATAAGGGGGGGTGGTAGTACAGGTGTATATCAGGTACGGGGGGTAGTACAGGTGTATATCTCAGCTATAAGGGGGGGTGGTAGTACAGGTGTATATCTCAGCTATAAGGGGGGGGGGGTGTTAGTACAGGTGTATATCTCATGTATAGGGGGGTGGTATTACAGGTGTATATCTCAGGTATAAGGGGGGGTGGTAGTACAGGTGTATATCTCAGCTATAAGGGGGGGGGGTGTTAGTACAGGTGTATGGAGCTGCCTGCAGAGAAGGAGATAAAGATCGGAGTGACACCCCATAGTAATACAATTAATCCAAAGTCTTTATTCCAATAACAAGGAAGGACACACCGACACGTTTCAGAGCCACGCCCCCTTTTATTGGGGCTGAAATGAATATAAATATATAGAGAGGTATATAAAACAATACATTGGGATTGGGATAAGGTCCAGGTATGTATTTTAGGTTGGTGGGGGGTCTCCGGTGACCAATCACCACCAGCCATACAATCATTACGTAAAATCCAGGCATTAAACCATCCAATCAGAATTGGCCGGATCCATCCTTTGCTGTTTCGGGGTGATGGATGGATGGAGGTCGGGTGATCAGGTGACCCTCCCATGTCAGGTATTGAGGGATCATTGGTAGAGGTAGAAGAGATATAAAGTTCTCATCCTGGGGGGAGGGATTTCCTGGCACACAGCTACTTCCTGTCCGGCCCCTGCAGAGCGATGGGAAGGAGATTTCCTGCAGAGTTTTCCTGTTCCGGATCCGGGGGGGAGGGGGGTCACGTATTTTTCGGGGGTTGGGGAGTCCAGAAGTGGCGTCTGAGAAAGTCCAGTGACGCAGGAGGCCGGGACGAGTGCAATATTGGAAGGAGATGGCACAACAGTGCACACTGTCCCGATCCTTCCGCGTCCCTAGAAACGCCGGCCGGTGCCCAGCCAGGGAAGGGTTCAATTCTGACATCGCTCTTGGAGGTCGAAGGGTTAAAGTGTCATCATCCATGGCCGAGTCTGATGAGGGATCAATCTCTATGCAACCAGCTGTGGTTTCCATGGGTTACAGAGGCATAGCCATGGATCACTCGTCAGTCTGGTTGCTATGGGTTACAGAGGTATGGATCACTCATCAATCTGGTTGCTATGGGTTACAGAGACATGGATCACGCATCAGTCTGGTTGCTATGGGTTACAGAGGCATTCATCTCTCATCAGTCTGGTTGCTATGGGTTACAGAGGCATGGATCACTATGGGTTACCGAGGTATAGACATGAATCTCCCATCATTCTGGTTGCTATGGGTTACAGAGGTATAGCCATGAATCTTTCATCCCTCTGGTTGCTATGGGTTACAGAGATATAGGTATGGATCTCTCATCAGTCTGGTTGCTATGGGTTACCGAGGTATAGACATGGATCACTCATCAGTCTGGTTGCTATGGGTTACAGAGACATGGATCACGCATCAGTCTGGTTGCTATGGGTTACCGAGGTATAGACATGGATCTCTCATCAGTCTGGTTGCTATGGGTTACCGAGGTATAGGCATGGATTACTCATCCGTATTGTTGCTATGGGTTACCGAGGTATAGACATGGCTCACTCATCAGTCTGGTTGCTATGGGTTACAGAGGTATGGATCTCTCATCAGTCTGGTTGCTATGGGTTACAGAGACATGGATCACTCATCAGTCTGGTTGCTATGGGTTACAGAGGTATGGATCACTCATCAGTTTGGTTGCTATGGGTTACAGAGGTATGGATCACTCATCAGTTTGGTTGCTATGGGTTACAAAGGTATAGACATGGATCACTCATCAGTCTGGTTGCTATGGGTTACAGAGGCATGGATCACTCATCAGTCTGGTTGCTATGGGTTACAAGGGTATAGACATGGATCACTCATCAGTCTGGTTGCTATGGGTTACAAGGGTATAGACATGGATCACTCATCAGTCTGGTTGCTATGGGATACAGAGACACGGATCACTCATCAGTCTGGTTGCTATGGGTTACAGAGGCATGGATCACTCAACAGTCTGGTTGCTATGGGTTACAAGGGTATAGACATGGATCACTCATCAGTCTGATTGCTATGGGATACAGAGACACGGATCACTCATCAGTCTGGTTGCTATGGGTTACAGGGATATAGACATGGATCACTCATCAGTCTGGTTGCTATGGGTTACAGAGGCATGGATCACTCAACAGTCTGGTTGCTATGGGTTACAGAGGTATAGACATGGATCACTCATCTGGTTGCTATGGGTTACAGAGGTATAGACATGGATCACTCATCTGGTTGCTATGGGTTACAGAGGTATAGACATGGATCACTCATCTGGTTGCTATGGGTTACAGAGGTATAGACATGGATCACTCATCTGGTTGCTATGGGTTACAGAGGTATAGACATGGATCACTCATCTGGTTGCTATGAGTTACGGAATTCACACAGAATAAATCCCCTTCTGTCCCCCTCGGGGGGTTCAGTTGACGGGGTGACGTAGGGGGTCCTGATCTCTGACCCCTGACCCCCATCCCTGATAATGGAGATTACACACACATGGCGTCCCCCTTTCTAGGACTGGCAGATGTAAACCGTACGGCAGCTGCACAGCGGCCCCCGAGGGCCCCCCCGGACTGACAGATGTTGCTGACGCCATTGTCACGCCATTGACACGGAAAAGGCGGCGTTCTGGAAAAGTCACAGGAGGACTTTCTGTGCGTTTCCACCGCGGCGTGAGATCTCCTCCTGGGGGGGGGGGGGGGGGGGGGGCGCCATTCATCCAGCATGGCAGAACGCCGCATTTCTGACCGATTATGGGAAGGGACACGCCCACATTCTCACAATGGGAACAGATTGTACAATATGGCGGCTGAACGCGACTTTTATGGTATAATCACATCAAATAACCCCCCCCCCGGCGTATAACGTGGGGGAGGGGGCCGCAAACTGAACGCTGTGATGTCATACAATTTATAAACCGATCGACCTTCTAAATGACCCCTTCAGAGGATTGGTTACATTTCTAACATTTCCGCCATTTGCGTTCCCCAATGGAGTCGCATTCCCCATTGGCCGCCATTGGCCCGGGTTCAGGATGTGTTCATTAGAGGGAGATCCGGGGCTCAGAAACGTTTGCCGCGTACGCCGCAATTTCATTCGCCGCCAACAATCACCTTTCACCATTCGCAGCTTTCCGGCGACGCTGGTGAATGCCAGACAGATCTTTATCAATACGCCGCTGGTCATTGTAAGCTCTCTTGTGATTGGTTGTAGGGAGATTTCCCAGCGTGCTGAAAATGATTTATTATTTGATTGAACCGATCCGGAAAGGAAAGGACGCGCGTCTGCCGCAGGGTCAGGAAAATTGGCGCAGGCGTAGAATGGGGCGAAGCCACCATGTGTGGTAACCCATAGCAACCGACCCACCCTCACCACATTCTGATCAGGGACAGATTAATGCCTATTGGTTTGTATTAGTGACAGATCAATGCTGACTGGTTGCTATGGGTGACAGATCAATGCTGATTGGTTGCCATTAGTGACAGATCAATGCTGATTAGTTGCTATGGGTGACAGATCAATGCTGATTGGTTACTATGGGTGACAGATCAATGCTGATTAGTTGCTATGGGTGACAGATCAATGCTGATTGGTTACTATGGGTGACAGATCAATGCTGATTAGTTGCTATGGGTGACAGATCAATGCTGATTGGTTGCTATGGGTGACAGATCAATGCTGATTGGTTGCTATGGGTGACAGATCAATGCTGATTGGTTGCTATGGGTGACAGATCAATGCCGATTGGTTGCTATTAGTGACAGATCAATCCTGATTGGTTGCTATGAGTGACAGATCAATGCTGATTAGTTGCTATGAGTGACAGATCAATGCCGATTGGTTGCTATGGGTGACAGATCAATGCTGATTGGTTGCCATTAGTGACATATCAATGCTGCTCAGTTGCTATGGGTGACAGATCAATGCTGATTGGTTGCTATGGGTGACAGATCAATGCTGATTAGTTGCTATGGGTTACAGCAGTAAAAGGTTATTTCCCCCCACACAGGCATTGTATAAATATATTGATTATAGAACCTACAGGCAGTGTAGTTATTGATTATAGATCACAGAACCTGCATACATTGTATATATTGATTATAGAAAATAGTAGATATTGTAGGATATTGATTATAGAACCTAAAGACGTATATATTGGTTATAGATGATAGATTGCAGAACCCACAGACCTATATATTGATTATATAACTTAGATATTGTAGATAATGATTATAGATCACAGAACCGACAGGCATTGTAGATATTAATTATAGAACCCATAGACTTTGTATTTATTGATTATAGATCACAGAACCTACAAGACATTTTAGATATTGATTATAGAAAATTGTAGATGTTGTAGTATATTGATTAGAGAAACCTAAAGACATTTTACATATTGGTTATAGATTACAGAACCTACAGACCTATATATTGATTATAGAACCTACAGCCATTGTAGATATTGATTATAGATCACAGAAACTACAGACATTGTATACATTAATTATAGCACCTATAGACGTTGTATTTATTGATTATAGATCACAGAACCTACATTGTATATATTGATTAAAGAAAATTATAGATGTTGTAGGATATTGATTAGAGAAACCTAAAGACATATATATTGGTTATAGATGATAGATTACAGAACCTACAGACCTATATATTGATTATAGAACCTACAGACCTTTATATTGATTATAGAACCTACAGACCTATATATTGATTATAGAACCTACAGACCTATATATTAATTATAGAACCTATAGACATTGTATTTACTGATTAACGCATGGACAGGATTCCTCCCAGGACAGACCACATAGACTTCATAGCAGAAATGTTTCCAACTACAACCAATACCCCATGTTCTAATATTAGGCGCTGTAACCCATAGCAACCAATCAGGGCCCCACTTTTCTGTAATCAGATTGCTGAATGAGCTTTCTGATTGGTTGCTCTGGGTGCTGTTTGCTCCTCCCATTGGGAAACATATATTGATGCAATTATGTATTATGTTCTCTTTGAATTTTTTTTGTGCAAATACGTTATTGTTCCTCCTTGCAATGGTTTTTGCCACCAAATCGACCGTTGAAGTTTTGCGTGAAGGCGTGGCTACAAAGCGCCTGCGCTCTTTACTTTACCGCAACAGATGGAATTCAGTGGCAGAACTTCCCCGTGATATGGAATGCTCATTACACACGCAGATCTCTTTATTGGAATTGCGGATAATTTATTCCACAAATTGCCCCGAAATTATTTATAGAGCGCTAATAAAAGTAAGGGCAGAAATAACGGCAGACTAAGATTTATAACCGATTCAATGTAACCGGCTCCTTTCCTGCATCTGAGGATACATTGTTACATTGTCACTCCACTTCATCCAGTTCAACCAATGGGAATATGAGGCTGGAATAAACCGACCAATCTAAATGTAGACGATCCAAACCTCAACGTGGGATGGGATCATTCAATGTGATTGACTCCCGAAGATTCTCCACGCCCCCGATTTCCGGAACTCCTGATCAATATAGACTAAAAAACGATTGGAATATTGCCGATCTCTTCAGATCGAGTGAACAAAGATGTATCATGTGGTCAACTGATAGGAATTCAGATCGAATTATTGATAACTGATAGATCACATATTCGATCAATATTTAGAACAATACATGTGCGATCACTTAAATCGATCAGAAATCGCTACGTGTGTGTGGCCACCTTTTAGAATACGCAACAGGAAATAAAAAATCCTTCCTCACCCCCCAGACGATCGGATCTCCCATCAACGATTAATAAAGTTATGAGACTGCATTACAGCCTAGGTGGGCGATGGTCAGCACATGTCCGGATATCGCACCTCCTTTAAGGCTCCTTCGCAGTAACGATCACTGTGATCGATTGTTTAATTATTTTTTATAATCATCCATCGCAATAACAATTGCTGATCGATCGTTTTTTTAATTTTAGTTGAACCCCATTTTAGGGAGAAAATCCCACTAACTGACCTACAGTTTTCATCGTTCTGGTAAATAAAACTTTCCTCCCCTCCCCCCACTCCCCCATGAAGACAGAACACACCATCACGAACGACACAGAAAGTTTTACCCGGGTGGACGGTGGCGGCCTGGCGTCCTCCTCCTGGTTCTCACACTGTAACCCGGCCAGCGCAGAGTTTTACAGCCCCGGGGGAGGGGGGCGGAGTTCTCCCCTTTAGGATGAGGGGCCCCAGAAGTTTGCATTGTGGATCCCCTTTGAATATTGAGTCGGTAAGAGGCTCCAGCTGGCTGCCATGGCGACCAGCGCCGGGCAACCAGCTCTGAATGTGGCTGAACAATGGCGCGCTAAGCTGACTGTCACCCTATGGGCGGCTGTGCCAGGGTGCCGCGGCCGGGCCGGAGGGGTGAGGAATGAGCTGGGGGGGTTCATGTGAGAAGTTTCAGATACTAGAAGATGATTTATAGGGGCCAACACCGCCCCCCAGCGCCCTACAACACATACACCAGGTGGGGTACACCGCCACAGACCTGGGGGGCACAACATTTATTTGGGGGATTGGGGGGTTCAAGTGACAAATTCCAGATACCCTAAGATGATTTATAGGGGCCAACACCGGCCCCTGTGCCCTCAAAGGTATACGCCAGGTGGGGTACACTGCCACAGGCCTGGGGGGCACAACATATATGAGGGTTATGGGGGAGGGGGGTTCATGTAACAGGTACCCTAAGATGATATATAGGGGCCAATACCGGCCCCTGAGCCCTACAACACATACACCAGGTGGGGTACACTGCCACAGGCCTGGGGGGCACAACATATATGAGGGTTATGGGGGAGGGGGGTTCATGTAACAGATACCCTAAGATGATTTATAGGGGCCAACACCGGCCCCTGTGCCCTCAAAGGTATACGCCAGGTGGGGTACACTGCCACAGGCCTGGGGGGCACAACATATATGAGGGGTATGGGGGAGGGGGGTTCATGTGACAGATAACCTAAGATGATATATAGGGGCCAACACTGGCCCCTGAGCCCTCCAAGGTATACGCCAGGTGGAGTACACCATGACAGGCCTGTGCCCAGGGCAACTGTGAACTGTGGGCACAACATATATGTGGGGGGGGGGTTCATGTGATGAGTTCCAGATACCCTAAGATGATTTATAGGGGCCAAAATTGGCCCCCAGCACCCTACAATGCATACGCCAGATGGGGTACACTGCCACAGGCCTGGGGGGGGGGAGCCACAACATGTATGTGGGGGATTGGGGGAGGGGGTGTTCATGCGATAATTTCCAGATACCATAAAGGCCAACACCGGCCTCTATGGCCTCCAAGGTATACGCCAGGTGGGGTACACCATGACAGGCCTGTGCCTAGGGCAGCAAAAATTTGGGGGGGGGGGCTCAATTTATATGAGAGAGATTGATAAACTCCAGATACCATAAAGGCCTCCACCTATATGGGCAGGGAACACTGGGGGAGGGAGGGGGGGCACATTGTATATGAAGGAGATGGGGGGGGGGGGTTTCATGTGATAAATTACAGATACCAAAAGATGATTTATAGGGGCCAACGCCGGCCCCTGCATTGTATACTCCAGGTGGGGTACACCATGACAGGCCTGCACCTAGGACAGTGAACAGTGGGGTGGGGGGGCACATTATATATGAAAAGATATCAGGGGGTGCAATGTATATGAAGGAGATTTGGGGAGGGGGGAGGGGGTTAGTGTGAGAAGCTCCAGATAAGGTGGTCTGAAGGGGCAACACCGGCCCCTGTGCCCTGCAACCCATACACCAGGCAGGGTACACCACAACAGGTCTGTGCCTAGGGAAGACAACATTGGGGGGGAGGGGGGCTCAACATATATGAAGGAGATTGAGGGGGGGTTCAAGTAATAAATTCCAGATACCATAGGATGATTTATAGGAGCCAACACCGGCCCCTGTGCCCTCCAACCCATATGCCAAGCGGGGTACACCACACCAGGCCTGTGCCTGGGGCAACTGTGGACAGGGGGCTCATTGTATATAAATGAGATAGGGGGCACAATGTATATGAAGGGGATGGGGGGGGTCATGTGATCAAGCTCTTACCTGACCTTTTGTGGTATATATTCTGTGCGTTTATAATAAAATGTGTTCCAGTTTGCACCTAAGCTGGTGTCATCTAGATCTTGGGTGCAATGCTCAGCTATAATACCCGGTTCCTGGGTCCAGAGTGGAGGAAGCTGTATACTGATGGAGGTCGGGTGGGATTTGGTGGCAGCAGTGAGATTCGCTTCCTTCCTATGGTCAGTACAAACCACCAACAGGATCCAGTGTGGGTGGTATCAAAGAAGTGTTTCAGGAGACAGTCACCATGGAAGGGCAGATGGCTCATCTCCCCAGCAGTAGTTAAAGGACCAGGGAGGAGAGGAAAACATCTTCACTCCCCAGCAGCAGATCCACAGTCCAGGAGCCGAGGAAGTCTTCCTCCTTCCCCAGCAAGGATCCGTGCACCTGGAAGACAGTACCAGAGAAATGTCTTCCCAGCAGCTGGATGACAGTACAGGAGATGGAGCAGCCGGCTCATGTCCCCAGCGGTAGTTCAAGGACCAGGGAGGAGAGGAAAACGTTCTCACTCTCCAGCAGCAGATCCACAGTCCAGGAGCTGAGGAAGTCTTCCTCCTTCCCCAGCAAGGATCTGTGCACCTGGAAGACAGTACCAGAGAAATGTCTTCCCAGCAGAGGGATGACAGTACAGGAGATGGAGCAGCCGGCTCATGTCCCCAGCGGTAGTTAAAGGACCAGGGAGGAGAGGAAAACATCTTCACTCCCCAGCAGCAGATCCACAGTCCAGGAGCTGAGGATGCCTTCCTCCTTCCCCAGCAAAGATCTGTGCACCTGGAAGACAGTACCAGAGAAATGTCTTCCCAGCAGCTGGATGACAGTACAGGAGATGGAGCAGCCGGCTCATGTCCCCAGCGGTAGTTCAAGGACCAGGGAGGAGAGGAAAACATCTTCACTCCCCAGCAGCAGATCCACAGTCCAGGAGCTGAGGAAGCCTTCCTCCTTCCCCAGCAAGGATCCGTGCACCTGGAAGACAGCACCAGAGAAATGTCTTCCCAGCAGCTGGATGACAGTACAGGAGATGGAGCAGCCGGCTCATCTCCCCAGCGGTAGTTCAAGGACCAGGGAGGAGAGGAAAACGTTCTCACTCTCCAGCAGCAAATCCACAGGCTGGGAGTGGAGGAAGCTGGCCTTCCTCCCCAGTAGTTAGCCGAATGAGATGTGGGGTCCCCAGCAGAAGCGCTGGCTTCAAGGCAGAGTGCTATCTACCTCTGCCCAACACTGGCAACCACTTCAGGATTCCAGGGAGCCGAGACAGGTGGCCCCTCCCCCCAGTGACAAGCCAACGTCATGAATCTTCTACTCCCAGCTGAATCGCTGGAAACAGGGCAGAGCACCGCTGGCCTCTGCCTAGCACCTACAGTGTCTCCACAGCTTCAGGTAGCCGGGGCAGTCAGTCCCTCTCCCCAGCAGCAGACCGAGTCCTGGAACGGTAAAGACCACCCAGCCGAAGCGCTGGCAGCAGGGCACAGATTCCACGACCTCTGCCCCTCACCTACTGATGACAACTCTTCCCTGCTGCCCAGAATGAAGAGCGTGTGGACCGACTATGTGGGTTCACTCTGCCCGACTCTGCATGTCCAGAAAAGGTGGAGGTCTAGGACCTGGTCAGTCTACTTTGAAGGGGGGGAAATGTGACAGACCCAACCAGGACAGGGACTTTTGGAAGGGACTGCAGGGTGGCATTTTGCCTACTGACTATGGGCCCTGGCTTTTGAGGGGACTCTATTCTTGGGGGGGTGCCTGGGGGACCTTTGGAGTGGTTTTGTTTTGGATTTGGGTCCATATATCCCCGTAACACACATTGGAACCTAGGACCTGGATACAGATTTGGGGCCTCTATGTCCAAATCAGCAATGACTCCTCCCCCCCCCCACCACCTAGACTATGCGACTCAGAGCGATGTGTCTGTCCCATTGTGGGCCTCCTAGGTGTGTATTCCCATTAAGTGGAGTCACCTATTATTTCTCCTGGAGATGTGATTACTATTGTTTATGCCAATTAGATTACTGTTTATATTGGCTGATTATTAGATGTACTGTTATTACTGTTTACAATTTGCTTTGTTTAGGATAATGTGATCCAGTTCCTATCTGATTCTGTGTGAGTTTACAAGCTGGGGTCACCTAGTCCTTGGGTGCTCAGCTATAATACCAGCTTCCCGATTCCAGAGTGGAGGAAGCTGTATCTTGGCGGAGGCACCTAAGCGGGGTGACAAGTGGACCATCACAATTCACATTGTGGGAGGGGCAGAAACACAAACTACTGCAGGAAATCTCACCATTGTGGGAGGGGCAGAAACACAAACTACTGCCGGAAGTCTCTCCATTGTGGGAGGGGCAAAAACACAAACTACTGCAGGAAATCTCTCCATTGTGGGAGGGGCAGAGACACAAACTACTGCAGGAAATCTCCCCCTTGTGGGAGGGGCAGAGACACAAACTACTGCCAGAGATCTCATTGTGGGAGGGGCTGGGACACAAACTGCGGCAGGAAATCTCCTCATTGTGGGAGGGGCTGGGACACAAACTACTGCAGGAAATCTCCCTTTTGTGGGAGGGGCAGAGACACAAACTACTGCAGGAAATCTCCCTATTATGGAAGGGGCAGAGACACAAACTACTGCAGAAAATCTCTCTATTGTGGGAGGGGCAGAGACACAAACTACTGCAGGAAATCTCCCTATTATGGAAGGGGCAGAGACACAAACTACTGCAGGGAAATCTCCCCATTGTGGGAGGGGCAGAGACACAAACTACTGCAGGAAATCTCCCCATTGTGGGAGGGGCAGAGACACAAACTACTGCAGGAAATCTCATTGTGGGAGGGGCAGAGACACAAACTACTGTAGGGAAATCTCCCCATTGTGGGAGGGGCAGAGACAAACTACTGCAGGAAATCAGCCCATTGTGGGAGGGGCAGAGACACAAACTACTGCAGGGAAATCTCCCCATTGTAGGTGGGGGTGGTGGGGGGGGGCAGAGACACAAACTACTGCAGGAAATCTCCCTTTTGTGGGAGGGGCAAGGACACAAACTACTGCAGGAAAATCTCCCCAATGTGGGAGGGGCAGAGACACAAACTACTGCAGGAAATCTCACCATTGTGGGAGGGGCAGAGACACAAACTACTGCAGGAAATCTCCCCATTGTGGGAGGGGCAGACACAAACTACTGCAGGAAATCTACCCATTGTGGGAGGGGCAGACACAAACTACTGCAGGAAAATCTCCCCAATGTGGGAGGGGCAGAGACACAAACTACTGCAGGAAATGTCCCCATTGTGGGAGGGGCAGACACAAACTACTGCAGGAAATCTACCCATTGTGGGAGGGGTAGACACAAACTACTGCAGGAAAATCTCCCCAATGTGGGAGGGGCAGAGACACAAACTACTGCAGGAAATGTCCCCATTGTGGGAGGGGCAGAGACACAAACTACTGCAGGAAATCTCCCCATTGTGGGAGGGGCAGACACAAACTACTGCTGGAAAATCTCCCTATTGTGGGAGGGGCAGAGACACAAACTACTGCAGGAAAATCTCCCCAATGGGGGAGGGGCAGAGACACAAACCACTGCAGGAAAATCTCCCCATTGTGGGAGGGGCAGAGACACAAACTACTGCAGGAAAATCTCCCCAATGTGGGAGGGGCAGAGACACAAACTACTGCAGGAAAATCTCCCCATTGTGGGAGGGGCAGAGACACAAACTACTGCAGGAAAATCTCCCCAATGTGGGAGGGGCAGAGACACAAACCACTGTAGGGAAATCTCCCCATTGTGGGAGGGGCAGAGACACAAACTACTGTAGGGAAATCTCCCCATTGTGGGAGGGGCAGAGACACAAACTACTGCAGGAAAATCTCCCCAATGTGGGAGGGGCAGAGACACAAACTACTGTAAGGAAATCTCCCCATTGTGGGAGGGGCAGAGACACAAACTACTGCAGGAAATCTCCCCATTGTGGGAGGGGCAGAGACACAAACTACTGCAGGAAATCTCCCCATTGTGGGAGGGGCAGAGACACAAACTACTAAAGGAAATCAGCCCATTGTGGGAGGGGAAGAGACACAAACTACTGTAGGGAAATCTCCCCATTGTGGGAGGGGCAGAGACACAAACTACTGCAGGAAATCTCACCATTGTGGGAGGGGCAGAAACACAAACTACTGCAGGAAATCTCCCCATTGTGGGAGGGGCAGAGACACAAACTACTAAAGGAAATCTCCCCATTGTGGGAGGGGCAGACACAAACTACTGCAGGAAATCTCCCCATTGTGGGAGGGGCAGACACAAACTACTGCAGGAAAATCTCCCCAATGTGGGAGGGACAGAGACACAAACTACTGCAGGAAATCTCCCCATTGTGGGAGGGGCAGAGACACAAACTACTGCAGGAAATCTCCCCATTGTGGGAGGGGCAGACACAAACTACTGCTGGAAAATCTCCCTATTGTGGGAGGGGCAGAGACACAAACTACTGCAGGAAAATCTCCCCAATGTGGGAGGGGCAGAGACACAAACCACTGCAGGAAAATCTCCCCATTGTGGGAGGGGCAGAGACACAAACTACTGCAGGAAAATCTCCCCAATGTGGGAGGGGCAGAGACACAAACTACTGCAGGAAAATCTCCCCAATGTGGGAGGGGCAGAGACACAAACTGCTGCAGGAGATTTCCCCGTTGTGGGAGGGGCAGAGACACAAACTACTGCAGGAAAATCTCCCCATTGTGGGAGGGGCAGAGACAAAAACTACTGCAGGAAAATCTCCCCAATGTGGGAGGGGCAGAGACACAAACTACTGTAGGGAAATCTCCCCATTGTGGGAGGGGCAGAGACACAAACTACTGTAGGGAAATCTCCCCATTGTGGGAGGGGCAGAGACACAAACTACTGCAGGAAAATCTCCCCAATGTGGGAGGGGCAGAGACACAAACTACTGTAGGGAAATCTCCCCATTGTGGGAGGGGCAGAGACACAAACTACTAAAGGAAATCAGCCCATTGTGGGTGGGGCAGAGACACAAACTACTGTAGGGAAATCTCCCCATTGTGGGAGGGGCAGAGACACAAACTACTGCAGGAAATCTCCCCACTGTGGGAGGGGCAGAGACACAAACTACTGCAGGGAAATCTCCCCATTGTGGGAGGGGCAGAGACACAAACTACTGCAGGAAATCTCCCCACTGTGGGAGGGGCAGAGACACAAACTACTGCAGGGGAATCTCCCCATTGTGGGAGGGGCAGAGACACAAACTACTGCAGGAATTCTCCCCACTGTGGGAGGGGCAGAGACACAAGTTGATTAGGACTTTGTAGGATTCGGGGTTGTGGAGGTGAAAGGTCGCTGGGAGGTTATGTTAGTTTTTATTGTATTTGATTCCAAAACAAAGTGAGGAATTGACATAGAAAACATTTTGTTCGGAGGAGTGGAGATTATGGCAGGCAGTTGAGTGTTGGCAGTTGCGCTCAGTGTGTACATGGGGAGTGGTAATTGTCTGAGTCACCTTCAGTGTTTGTACAAAACAAAGTTTTATTTAGTGCGAAGTGAGGAAATGTTCCTTAAAGTGCCCCCCCTCCCCCCTGTCAGAAATCTGATGGTTGTATTGTCTGTAGTGCGGAGGGGGGGGGGGGGGGGTTGAACCCTCCTCTGCCGCTCGTCTCTATATGGAGTCATGGAGGACGATGGTGGAAATCATTATTATAAGTGAGATTTGATTTATCCGAAGACTGATTGGGCGTTCCATGAATGTGTGCAAAAGTGCGTTCACAGAACACGCATAAAACACGCCATGATCGCGGTGTCATTCACCCCAAACGCGGCATGCAGACGAGCGTTTAATCGCACGACCCTGGTACCATCCACGGCTAAAAAATGCGCAATGCTCAACGCCAGTAAAGTCCTTGAGCTTCTTTGGCACGCGTTTGCCGTGCGTAGGACCGCCCATTGCATGTAGCACAAAAAAAAAAAACGCTCTAAAAAACGCACGTTCGGGACGCTAAATCTAAACCCAGAATGGAAGAAGAAACCAATCTGCCGGTCCGGGGTCTGAGCTGCCGGGGAAAATGTAGCCAATGTGTCCCCTGATCCCAGTCCCCACCCACACCCTGGAGCATGAGAGGGAGGTTGCACAAAAAAGAACCATGGGAGTAAAGCCTCTGGGATTAGATTACTGATCCTGGATTTGTTGAATGGTAAACGGTTGGGACTTCCTGACTTTGGGGTTCCCCGGACTGTGTCACCCGTATCGACTTTGCCCGCATCGCAACAAAAATATCCAGAAAAACGCATTTCAAAAAAGTTATCAATTGATTTGCATTTTAATGATTGAAATAAGTATTTGACCCCTTCACAAAACATGACTTAGTAGTTGGTGGAGAAACCCTTGTTGGAAGCACAGAGGTCAGAGGTCACAGAGGTCAGACGTTTCTTGTAGTTGGAAGCACAGAGGTCAGAGGTCACAGAGGTCAGACGTTTCTTGTAGTTGGAAGCACAGAGGTCACAGAGGTCAGACGTTTCTTGTAGTTGGCCTCCAGGTTTGCACACATCTCAGGAGGGATTTTCTCCCACTCCTCTCTGCAGATCCTCTCCAAGTCATTAAGGTTTCCAGGCTGATGTTTGGGAACTCCGAACCTTCAGCTCCCTCCACATATTTTCTATGGGATTAAGGTCTGGAGACTGGCTAGGCCACTCCAGGACCTTAATGTGCTTCTTCTGGAGCCACTCCTTTGTTGCCTTGGTCGTGTGTTATGGGTCATTGTCATGCTGGAAGACCCATCCATGACCCATTTTCATTGCCCCGGCTGAGGGAAGGAGGTTCTCACCCAAGATTTGATGGTACATGGCCCTGTCCATCGCCCCTTTGATGCGGTGAAGTTGTCCCCTTAGCAGAAAAACACCCCCAAAGCATAATATTTCCACCTCCATGTGTGACGGTGGGGGATGGGGTTCTTGGGGTCATAGGCAGCATTCCTCCTCCTCCTCCAAACATGGTGAGTTGAATTGATGCCTAAGAGCAGGGCCGCTGATAGGGGGGGACCACCAGCCCACTTGTAGGGGGCCCGAGCACACAGAGAAGGAGATGTCTTCTATACAGGTAACAAGCTGAGATTAGGAGCACTCCCTATAAGAGAATCCTCCTAATCTCAGCTCATTACCTGTATAGAAGACACCTGGGAGCCAGAATAATCGCATCAACTGTTGTCACCTCTCACCAAGCCAGTGTTAATTTTGGCAGCAAATTTCAATTTAGTTTTAGTTTTAGTCTTAGGACTAAAATGGCATTTTAGTTTTAGTCCTATTTTAGTCTTCTGCAAGTGTTTTAGTTTTAGTCGTATTTAGTCGACTAAAACTCCTGTATATTTTAGTCGACTAAAACGCCCTACATTTTAGTCGACTAAAACTCATTTTAGTCATCTATAATGGAATGGGTGTAGTTCAATTGTAATTTGTAATGCATTATTTAAGCATTTCTCTACAATTTCCAAACTCATTATATACTGCTGGTCCTGGAGTGAAAAATCTAATATGTTATTATTTATGGTTTGAGCATGCACCAGTGTTAATTTTTGGCAGCAAATTTCGATTTAGTTTTAGTTATAGTCTTTTGACTAAAATGCCATTTTAGTTTTAGTCGTATTTTAGTCATCTGAATTGTGTTAGTCGACGAAAACGTTTTAGTCGGTTTTAGTCGACGAAATTAACACTGCACCAAGCTGCTTGGCGATGGTCTTGTAGCCATTCCAGCCTTGTGTAGGTCTCCAATCTTCTCCCTGACATCCTTGGACAGCTCTTTGGTCTTGGCCATGGTGGAGAGATTGCTTCTCGGCCTTTTGGCTAAGATTGAGTGTAGTATCTGTTCTTATCATTGGGTATGGACCTTGATGGTTAGTATTGGCAAGGGAAAGTAATGAACCAGGGCTCCCAGGAGAATCTGGGGGACTGTCAGAGAAAGCCGGATGGGTCCATTGCCTTCTGATTTGAATGGGATTCACCCCGATCAGTTTGAAGGGAGCGAGAAAGCCGGTTTGGGAGAGGCCGGTTAGTACTGCTCCTGGATGTAATTGGTATGGAATGGCGATGGCGATGGAAGGGCCTCCCTCCTGGGTCGAGTCGCTCCCCAGCGAGGGTTGGTTCTCCCTAAGCTGTCTAAATTCCAATACCTCCTGGTAGGTAAGGGCTACACCGGGTCCGGCCAGAGGTCGAGACCAAAAAAAGCCCGTGGTGTAAAGTGAAAGTCTTGGGAGGGGGTGGATATGGCCTTCTGGCTTAGTTCGCCCTCTCTCATGGGGTCTCCCTTCGAGGGAGCCCCACCTAGTACTTGGAGAGGGCTGTTTCGGCAGTCCCCCTGGAGAACGGGGTTTGCCTGGTTTCGGCCAGGCAGACCATTGGAAGTACCTCAGTCCCTGTCAGGAGTCTAGCGCCCCGGGGATCAAAGTCAGGGTCCATCCTCTTCGGAAGTAGGACCATTTTGCACACCCTGTGCACTTTTTTATGCACCGGGTGATAGTCTTGAGTGTATTCACACACCACGGGCTTTAAAAAAAAAAAAAATGGTGGAGAGATTGGAATCTGATTGGTTGATTCTGTGGAGAGGTGTCTTCTATACAGGTAACAAGCTGAGATTAGGAGCACTCCCTATAAGAGAATCCTCCTAATCTCAGCTTGTCACCTGTATAGAAGACACCTGGGAGACAGAAATCTGCTGATTGATCGGGGATCAAATATTTATTTCCCTCCCCGTATCTCTGTCTGTAGGGCGGTGGTGAGTCGCTTCGCTCAGCATTAGGGTGCATTTTCCCATTTCATACACCAGGTGGCAGAAGAGTTCAGATTATGGAGGAGTCATCAGGAATAGTCATTAGGTGGGTGAAGGGTGACCACAGCTCCCAGCAAAGTTCTCCCCCACTGTGGGGTCACCCTTCATATTCTGCAGATGATCGTTATACCTCTGATTCCTGCAACTCATCCATTCACCTGTATAGAGAGAAATCCATATAATCCCGGTGACACCGGCGGTGACACCTTCAATGGAATCAATACTGAGGGGGGGCAGAAAGTAGAGGCTATGTAGGGTGCAGGAAGCGATCTAAGGCTCCGCCCCCATTGGATACATTGTATCCTACCAGTCCTGGTGACTGCGTTCCTTTTATTTCCTCTTTATTTTCTATTGGTGATCCTGCCAGGAAACCACTTCCTGTCCGAGGGTGACAACGCTCACTTCCTGCACTGTATCTGTGGAGGGAGCTAAGATTGTTATTCCCCCCCCATCTCCATACCAAGGAGGTGTTCTGTAGTCCCAATCTCCTGAATCCCCTCCCCCCCTGACCCATGGGCCCTGTAGCAGTTACTCACATAGCCACCTCCTTTACCATGACACCACCTGGTATGGTGTCACCTCATCCTCGTGCTGCCAGGGATGGATGAGTGTGGAGATTTCCAGCAGATAATCGGTCAGGGGTCAGGATATTGCCCAACGCAGGGCGGGGGAGGGGTCTGAGCGTTGGTCACAGAGAAATTCTCATTGTCACCCGCATTATTCTCCCCCGCCCGGAATTTATTGGCGGTATTGATCATCGGTTAATCATTTCCCTTTATGAGCAGAAAAAATCTCTCATCCTGGAAGAACAAAGTGAGGATGAATAGTGCCCCATCATTGGTGTCAGTGGGAGGAATAGTGCACCATCATTGGTGTCAGTGGGAGGAATAGTGCCTCATCATTGGTGTCAGTGGGAGGAATAGTGCCCCATCGTTGGTGTCAGTGGGAGGAATAGTGCCTCATCATTGGTGTCAGTGGGAGGAATAGTGCCCCATCATTGGTGTCAGTGGGAGGACTAGTGTCCCATCATTGGTGTCATTGGGGGGAATAGTGCCCCATCATTGGTGTCAGTGGGAGGAATAGTACCCCATCATTGGTGTCAGTGGGAGGAATAGTGCCTCATCATTGGTGTCAGTGGGAGGAATAGTGCCTCATCATTGGTGTCAGTGGGAGGAATAGTGTCCCATCATTGGTGTCAGTGGGAGGAATAGTGTCCCATCATTGGTGTAAGTGGAGGAATAGTGTCCCCATCATTGGTGTCAGTTGGAGGAATAGTGTCCCATCATTGGTGTCAGTGGAGGAATAGTGCCCCATCATTGGTGTCAGTGGGAGGAATAGTGTCCCATCATTGGTGTCAGTAGGAGGAATAGTGTCCCATCATTGGTGTCAGTGGAGGAATAGTGTCCCATCATTGGTGTCAGTGGGAGGAATAGTGCCCCATCATTGGTGTCAGTGGAGGAATAGTGTCCCATCATTGGTATCAGTGGGAGGAATAATGCCCCATCATTGGTTTCAGTGGGAGGAATAGTGCCCCATCATTGGTGTCAGTGGGAGGAATAGTGTCCCATCATTGGTATCAGTGGGAGGAATAGTGTCCCATCATTGGTGTCAGTGGGAGGAATAGTGCCCCATCATTGGTGTCAGTGGGAGGAATAATGCCCCATCATAGGTATCAGTGGGAGGAATAGTGTCGCATCATTGGTGTCAGTGGGAGGAATAGTACCCCATCATAGGTATCAGTGGGGGGAATAATGCCCCATCATTGGTGTCAGTGGAAGGAATAGTACCCCATCATTGGTGTCAGTAGGAGGAATAGTGCCCCATCATTGGTATCAGTGGGGGGAATAGTGCCTCATCATAGGTATCAGTGGTGGGGGGAATAGTGTCCCATCATCGATGGGACTTATGGCGGATGCAGCAAGTGATGACTGTTTCTGCACAGGACGAAGGAATGCCTCTGTCCAGCAGCTGGATAAAGATACGGGAGATGGAGCAGCCGGCTCATCTTCCCAGCTGCAGTTTAAGGGCTCAGGAGAAGAGGAAGCCGTCCCCCACTCCCCAGCCACAGATCACAGATTTAATTGACTTTCCATCGGATGATATGGATGATAAATCACCCGCCAAAGTGTTGGCACTGGGCCCAAGTGCCACCAGCCCATGCCCTGGACTTTCAGCAATTCCAGAGACTGGGGATTTAGTAGACTTTTCTGCTGGGGGGGGGGACATCCCAGTGAGCCTCCAGCAGAAGAGCGGCATCCAGGCCTAGCGCTGCTGACCTCTGCCTGCAACAATTGGTGACCCAGGAAGATGTGTGCAAGGCCACTGACTTTACTTCCCTGCAGAACAGCTGGCATCAGGGCCTAACATCACTGAGCTCTGCCCAACACCAACAGCAGCTTCAGCATCCCTGAGAGAAGAGGCAGCCGGCCTTTCTCCTACACCACTGACAGGGACATGGAATTTCCTGCCAGCACCATCTGTGGGGTTACAAGAAACTTTTACAGCTGAAACACTGACAACTGGACAGAGGGTCCAAGACCTCTGCCCCACACCTGTGGCAGATCCAGAGGCCCAGGGTGAGAAGGTGGATGTCACTCCCCAGCAGCAGACCCAAATCCAGGGGGAGAAGAGAGAGGAGGTTGTCGTCCTCCCTCCCCAACAGTCAGTCAGAGAAGATGAAATGGTCTTTCCCCAATGGAAGCTGCAGAGTTCGGAGAAGGTGGTGGTCGTCCTTCCTCCCCAGCGAGAGATCCAGAGTCTGGGAGCGGAGGAAGCCGGTCTCCCTCCCCAACAGTTAACCGGACCGGATTATGTGGAGTCCCCAGCAGAAGTGCTGGCAACAGGGCGGAGTGCTACCAGCCTCTGCCCAGCACCCACAACAGCTACAAAAGGTCCAGGAAGCTGGGGAAATTGGCCCCTCGCCCCAGCGACGGAAGTGAAGCTTCTACACCCAGCAGAAGCGCTGGCAGCCGGACAGAGACAACGACCTCTGCCCCACACCTAGTGATAAGAACCCTTTCCTGCGGCCAAGAATGGAAATCAGGTTGGCTTCCTATGTGAGTTCATTCTGCCCTCAATGTACAAACGATGGAGTTCCTGTGGTAGCGGATGGGACTGCGGTCTTCACCTCTATATCCCAGGGATGTTGGGCAGTCGGCCCGGGTCCCCAACAGCATGAGGGAGTGACCCCAGCCACCCTGTCTTCTATCCAGCGGCTGAAAGGACTCCAGGGAGAAGGGACAGCCCACACTTCTCCCCAGCGGCGGGTATGTTCTACGAGAGAGGCAGAGGTTGGCTGGTTGAGTAACGCTGTGTTCCGGGCAATTTGTTTGGGGTACAGACATTGGGGGACGGGAATTATCAAAAATAATCAAAGTTAACCCGTTTGGGGTCCCCTCCTCTGTTAGTCTCCTTCCGAAAGGGGGAGTCACTTTGTTTGGGGGGGTCTGTGGAACCCAGCTTACCTTAGAGAGGTTGGGAAATACCTCTCTCCGCCCCCTAGGCCCTACTTATGTGTAAGTCACTGTTAGAAACCGCTAATTGGCTAACGCGCATGCGCGAATTAGCCAGTGCGCACGTCATGCGTTCTCACGTTTGCACGCACTGACCCATACGTTTTGGCGCCAAAGAAGGCCTATTTAAAGGCAGCTGATGCACTGGCACTTTGCTGTCTTGTCTTCAGCTCTTGCCGTTGTTCCTGAACCTGTGACCTTTTTCCTGCTGATCTCCTGTTGACCTTGTGGCTTGTTCCTGACTCCGCTCGTCTTCTGCCTGTCCTGACCCCGGCTTGTTTGACCATTCTCTCAGATCTCCCTTGTCTGTTTACCTGCCTTCGGGACCTTGACCGGTTCTCCTTTGGTGGGGCGACCCTGAGGACCACGACCTGGTATCCACACGCAGCGAAGTCCATCCTCACCAACAGAGGCTCTGGCGAAAACCGGTGGATACTTAGATTCCGCACCTCAGGCTAGCCTGTGTCATTTACCTTGGGGGTCCCCGTCCAAGCTCCGCCCTCTAGCGAACATCGGGGCCTATCTCTGCCGTCAGGTTACCACCAGCACCCTAACAGTCACCCTGTGTCTATTAGGGGTACAGGGTGACCAAGGAAATGATGGACTTCAGGGACACTGAGAATATGGTTTGGATTACTCAAATGGGAGAGTAATATTTATCAACCATATACCTGGAGAGGTATATGAAGATTTAATCGCACTTTACACTGCGGGACCTATGGCTTCCTGTGGACCGTTGCCATGAAGTCTGTGGCTCCTAAGTGGTCAGGGCATTGTTTAGCTGTGGATTCCATGTAGTCCACCTAGGCTGGTTAATAGGCTGGTTAATGGTTCTGAGTTAATTAGCATGTTAATGATAACCTCTTCTAGATGGGATTAGCCATGAGTCAGCTGTACCTCGTTATCTAACCATTGTGTGATGTTTTAGGTAAATATTCGGCTCATTCCTCATGTAGTTACTGACATACTTCTCAAGTGTATAAAAAGTCTGTTTCTTCTTCAATAAATCAGTTTCACAGTTTGCAGCTAAAACGAGTGCGGTCTGGTTATTGGTTGCAATAGGCGGCTAGAATATCTGATATCTATTCTTCAAGACTGGAGGAAGCACACAAACACAGTGTGGGTCACAGTTCCGTTACATGCCCCATCATTGGTATCAGTGGGAGGAATAGTGCCCCATCATTGGTGTCAGTGGGAGGAATAGTGCCCCATCATTGGTGTCAGTGGGAGGAATAGTGTCCCATCATTGGTGTCAGTGGGAGGAATAGTGTCCCATCATTGGTGTCAGTGGTAGGAATAGTGCCCCATCATTGGTGTCAGTGGGAGGAATAGTGCCCCATCATTGGTATCAGTGGGAGGAATAGTGTCCCATCATTGGTGTCAGTGGGAGGAATAGTGTCCCATCATTGGTGTCAGTGGTAGGAATAGTGCCCCATCATTGGTGTCAGTGGTAGGAATAGTGCCCCATCATTGGTGTCAGTGTGAGGAATAGTGTCCCATCATTGGTGTCAGTGGGAGGAATAGTGTCCCATCATTGGTGTCAGTGGGAGGAATAGTGCACCATCATTGGTGTCAGTGGGAGGAATAGTGCCCCATCATTGGTATCAGTGGGAGGAATAGGCCCCATCATTGGTGTCAGTGGCAGGAATAGTGTCCCATCATTGGTGTCAGTGGGAGGAATAGTGCCCCATCATTGGTGTCAGTGGCAGGAATAGTGTCCCATCATTGGTGTCAGTGGGAGGAATAGTGACCCATCATTGATCAATCCCGCTAGAGTCTCAGCTCCTGAGACCTCATTCCCAGTGTTCAAAACTTTGTACTAAAGGTCAGATTCCGAACTTAACACAGCACCCCCTGGAACCAAAAATAACCTTATTACCCCCAATCTACCCCAACCATACACCACCCCAACCCCTCTATTGTACCCCAATCTACCCCAACCATACACCACCCCAACCCCTCTATTGTACCCCAATTTAACCCAGCCCATTTATTGCACCCCAATCTACCCCAACCATACACCACCCCAACCCCTCTATTGTACCCCAATCTATCCCAACCATGCACCACCCCAACCCCTCTATTGTACCCCAATCTACCCCAACCCCTCTATTGTACCCCAATCTATCCCAACCATACACCACCTCAACCCCTCTATTGTTCCCCAATCTACCCCAACCATACACCACCCCAACCCCTCTATGGTACCCCAATGCATCACAGCCATACACCACCCCTACCCCTCTATTGTACCCCAATCTAACCCAACCCCTCTATTGTACCCCAATCTAACCCAACCATACATCACCCCCAACCCCTCTAAATGTACCCCAATATACCCCAACCACATACCACCCACACCCCTCCATTGTACCCCTATCTATCCCAGCCATACACCATCCCAACCCCTTTATTGCACCCCAACCTACCCCAGCTATACATTACCCCAACCCCTCTAAATGTACCCCAATATACCCCAACCACATACCACCCAAACCCCTCCATTGTACCCCTATCTATCCCAGCCATACACCATCCCAACCCCTTTATTGCACCCCAACCTACCCCAGCTATACATTACCCCAACCCCTCTAAATGTACCCCAATCTACCCCAGCCATACACCACCCTTACCACTCTATTATACCCCAATATACCCCAGCCATACTCCACTCCCCTTGTATAGTTTTGTAAATCAGTGATAATAACAATGCCCATAGTGTTCATAACAATGTTTGGCTAAGGTGTAAATTTTTGGCCAGTTCCCTGTTGTTATCTTCTGGCAGGGTTCGGTGTATAGATTAGTAAATGTGACAGGGGCTCATTTATACCAATCAGACGCCTTGGAGCTCATTACCTGTAACCACCTGTTCAGGGCTGGGGAGGCTCATTAGGAAGAAAACCCCCTCCCCCCTCCATGAGCTGTGCACTATCAGCAGTACAGGTTGTAGGTCCAGCCCTTGCTTTGCCCCCTCTAGTGCCAACCCCTGATCCCCAGTCCCGACATTGTCCCAGATGGAAGTCTGGTGTCACGGTGGAAGCGTCAGTCGGTGGGAATGGGTTGGTGTGGTGGAAGTGTCACTCGGGGGAATGGGTTGTTGTGGTGGTGGAAGTGTCGGTGGGAATGGGTTGTTGTGGTGGTGGAAGTGTCACTCGGTGGGAATGGGTTGTAGTGGTGGAAGTGTCACTCGGTGGGAATGGGTTGTTGTGGTGGTGGAAGTGTCACTCGGTGGGAATGGGTTGTAGTGGTGGAAGTGTCAGTCGGTGGGAATGGGTTGTTGTGGTTGAAGTGTCAGTCGGTGGGAATGGGATGTTGTGGTGGAAGTGTCACTCAGTGGGAATGGGTTGTTGTGGTGGAAGTATCGGTGGGAATGGGTTGTTGTGGTGGTGGAAGTGTCACTCGGTGGGAATGGGTTGTAGTGGTGGAAGTGTCAGTCGGTGGGAATGGGTTGTTGTGGTGGAAGTGTCAGTCGGTGGGAATGGGTTGTTGTGGTGGAAGTGTCACTCGGTGGGAATGGGTTGGTGTGGTGGAAGTGTCACTCGGTGGGAATGGGTTGTTGTGGTGGTGGAAGTGTCACTCGGTGGGAATGGGTTGTTGTGGTGGTGGAGGTGTCACTCGGTGGGAATGGGTTGGTGTGGTGGAAGTGTCACTCGGTGGGAATGGGTTGTTGTGGTGGAAGTGTCACTCGGTGGGAATGGGTTGTTGTGATGGAAGTGTCACTCGGTGGGAATGGGTTGTTGTGGTGGAAGTGTCACTCGGTGGGAATGGGTTGTTGTGGTGGAAGTGTCACTCGGTGGGAATGGGTTGTTGTGGTGGAAGTGTCACTCGGTGGGAATGGGTTGTTGTGGTGGAAGTGTCACTCGGTGGGAATGGGTTGTTGTGGTGGAAGTGTCACTCAGTGGGAATGGGTTGTTGTGGTGGAAGTATCTGTGGGAATGGGTTGTTGTGGTGGAAGTGTCAGTCGGTGGGAATGGGTTGTTGTGGTGGAAGTGTCACTCGGTGGGAATGGGTTGTTGTGGTGGAAGTGTCACTCGGTGGGAATGGGTTGTTGTGGTGGAAGTGTCACTCGGTGGGAATGGGTTGTGGTGGTGGAAGTGTCACTCGGTGGGAATGGGTTGTTGTGGTGGAAGTGTCACTCGGTGGGAATGGGTTGTTGTGGTGGAAGTGTCACTCGGTGGGAATGGGTTGTGGTGGTGGAAGTGTCACTCGGTGGGAATGGGTTGTTGTGGTGGAAGTGTCACTCGGTGGGAATGGATTGTTGTGGTGGAAGTGTCACTCAGTGGGAATGGGTTGTTGTGGTGGAAGTATCGGTGGGAATGGGTTGTTGTGGTGGAAGTGTCAGTCGGTGGGAATGGGTTGTTGTGGTGGAAGTGTCACTCGTTTGGAATGGGTTGTTGTGGTGGAAGTGTCAGTCGGTGGGAATGGGTTGTTGTGGTGGAAGTGTCACTCGGTGGGAATGGGTTGTTGTGGTGGAAGTATCGGTGGGAATGGGTTGTTGTGGTGGAAGTGTCAGTCGGTGGGAATGGGTTGTTGTGGTGGAAGTGTCACTCAGTGGGAGTGGGTTGTTGTGGTGGAAGTATCGGTGGGAATGGGTTGTTGTGGTGGAAGTGTCACTCGCTAGGAATGGGTTGGTGTGGTGGAAGTGTCAGTCGGTGGGAATTGGTTGTTGTGGTGGAAGTGTCACTCGCTAGGAATGGGTTGGTGTGGTGGAAGTGTCAGTCGGTGGGAATTGGTTGTTGTGGTGGAAGTGTCACTCGGGTGGGGAGATGGGTTGTTGTGGTGGAAGTGTCACTCGGTGGGAATGGGTTGTTGTGGTGGAAGTGTCACTCGGTGGGAATGGGTTGTGGTGGTGGAAGTGTCACTCGGTGGGAATGGGATGTTGTGGTGGAAGTGTCACTCGGTGGGAATGGGTTGGTGTGGTGGAAGTGTCAGTCGGGAGGGGAGATGGGTTGTTGTGGTGGAAGTGTCACTCGGTGGGAATGGGTTGTGGTGGTGGAAGTGTCACTCGGTGGGAATGGGTTGTTGTGGTGGAAGTGTCACTCGGTGGGAATGGGTTGTTGTGGTTGGAAGTGTCAGTCGGTGGGAATTGGTTGTTGTGGTGGAAGTGTCACTCGGTGGGAATGGGTTGTTGTGGTGGAAGTGTCACTCGGTGGGAATGGGTTGTAGTGGTGGAAGTGTCAGTCGGGAGGGGAGATGGGTTGTTGTGGTGGAAGTGTCACTCGGTGGGAATGGGTTGTGGTGGTGGAAGTGTCACTCGGTGGGAATGGGTTGTTGTGGTGGAAGTGTCAGTCGGTGGGAATTGGTTGTTGTGGTGGAAGTGTCACTCGGTGGGAATGGGTTGTTGTGGTGGAAGTGTCACTCGGTGGGAATGGGTTGTAGTGGTGGAAGTGTCAGTCGGGAGGGGAGATGGGTTGTTGTGGTGGAAGTGTCACTCGGTGGGAATGGGTTGTGGTGGTGGAAGTGTCACTCGGTGGGAATGGGTTGTTGTGGTTGGAAGTGTCAGTCGGTGGGAATTGGTTGTTGTGGTGGAAGTGTCACTCGGTGGGAATGGGTTGTTGTGGTGGAAGTGTCACTCGGTGGGAATGGGTTGTGGTGGTGGAAGTGTCACTCGGTGGGAATGGGATGTTGTGGTGGAAGTGTCACTCGGTGGGAATGGGATGTTGTGGTGGAAGTGTCACTCGGTGGGAATGGGATGTTGTGGTGGAAGTGTCACTCGGTGGGAATGGGTTGTAGTGGTGGAAGTGTCAGTCGGGAGGGGAGATGGGTTGTTGTGGTGGAAGTGTCACTCGGTGGGAATTGGTTGTTGTGGTGGAAGTGTCACTCGGTGGGAATGGGTTGTTGTGGTGGAAGTGTCACTCGGTGGGAATGGGTTGTTGTGGTTGGAAGTGTCAGTCGGTGGGAATTGGTTGTTGTGGTGGAAGTGTCACTCGGTGGGAATGGGTTGTTGTGGTGGAAGTGTCACTCGGTGGGAATGGGTTGTTGTGGTTGGAAGTGTCAGTCGGTGGGAATTGGTTGTTGTGGTGGAAGTGTCACTCGGTGGGAATGGGTTGTTGTGGTGGAAGTGTCAGTCGGTGGGAATGGGTTGTTGTGGTGGAAGTGTCACTCGGTGGGAATGGGTTGTTGTGGTTGGAAGTGTCACTCGGTGGGAATGGGTTGTTGTGGTTGGAAGTGTCACTCGGTGGGAATGGGTTGTTGTGGTGGAAGTGTCACTCGGTGGGAATGGGTTGTTGTGGTGGAAGTGTCACTCGGTGGGAATGGGTTGTGGTGGTGGAAGTGTCACTCGGTGGGAATGGGATGTTGTGGTGGAAGTGTCACTCGGTGGGAATGGGTTGTAGTGGTGGAAGTGTCAGTTGGGAGGGGAGATGGGTTGTTGTGGTGGAAGTGTCACTCGGTGGGAATGGGTTGTGGTGGTGGAAGTGTCACTCGGTGGGAATGGGATGTTGTGGTGGAAGTGTCACTCGGTGGGAATGGGTTGTAGTGGTGGAAGTGTCAGTTGGGAGGGGAGATGGGTTGTTGTGGTGGAAGTGTCACTCGGTGGGAATTGGTTGTTGTGGTTGGAAGTGTCAGTCGGTGGGAATTGGTTGTTGTGGTGGAAGTGTCAGTTGGGAGGGGAGATGGGTTGTTGTGGTGGAAGTGTCACTCGGTGGGAATGGGTTGTGGTGGTGGAAGTGTCACTCGGTGGGAATGGGATGTTGTGGTGGAAGTGTCACTCGGTGGGAATGGGTTGTAGTGGTGGAAGTGTCAGTTGGGAGGGGAGATGGGTTGTTGTGGTGGAAGTGTCACTCGGTGGGAATGGGTTGTGGTGGTGGAAGTGTCACTCGGTGGGAATGGGATGTTGTGGTGGAAGTGTCACTCGGTGGGAATGGGTTGTAGTGGTGGAAGTGTCAGTTGGGAGGGGAGATGGGTTGTTGTGGTGGAAGTGTCACTCGGTGGGAATGGGTTGTTGTGGTTGGAAGTGTCAGTCGGTGGGAATTGGTTGTTGTGGTGGAAGTGTCACTCGGTGGGAATTGGTTGTTGTGGTGGAAGTGTCACTCGGTGGGAATGGGTTGTTGTGGTTGGAAGTGTCAGTCAGTGGGAATTGGTTGTTGTGGTGGAAGTGTCACTCGGTGGGAATGGGTTGTTGTGGTTGGAAGTGTCACTCGGTGGGAATGGGTTGTTGTGGTTGGAAGTGTCACTCGGTGGGAATGGGTTGTTGTGGTTGGAAGTGTCGGCAGGTCACGCAGATTGCGGTGGAGTCACTCTGAGTAAATATTAACTTTCCACTTCTACACAACAATCCTTCATCTGGTGATGAGAGACTTTTCTCAGGACGGTGTCTGTGTACCGAAACAACCGAAACTCCACCAAGATACACTAACCCCCTCCCCCACCCCCCACATCTCAGGATCCAGGATGACGCACGGAGCAGATCCTAAAGAGGTGACCACAATCAGATCCCCCAGACACATCGATGGCTAAATCTGACCACACAGCTTACAATCGGATTGTACAATCTCCCTAAAGCCGACCACACAGCTCTCAATCTGACTGTACAATCTCCCGAAAACTGACCACACAGCTTACAATCTGATTGTACAATCTCCCTAAATTCGAGCACACAGCTTACAATCTGATTGTACATCCTCCTTTAGCTCTAATAAGATCTACACAGATTGACCGCTGTATGAGAAGCAGCACGAGGAGCCAATCAGTTCCTGCGCTGGCAAGGAGCATGCTGATAGGAGGAGAGAGCAGAGTGACACAGAGATGCTGCTTCTCCTTTCACTGTCCAGTCATAGGTTGGGGGCTTGTCCGGGATGACCTGGAGGAAGGGACAGACTGAGGACATCTAGTGGCAGAAGAGAAGCATTGCGGCGGACGGCTCTGGGTTGGAGGTTGGTATTGCAGCTGGTTATGGCTCCTCCTTGTTGTATCTTCTGATCTCTGGAGGGGGAGGTGTGGTGGAAGATATCGGTAAGTGGTTCAGATTAGAGTAAAATCCTTCCGTGAGATCGGCTGATTATTGAGAGTTACAGATAATCCGTCCCTGACATCAGAGGCCAGCTAAGGGATAAACTTCTGTCCGGGGATTACATGTCCTCCAATCATCGGATCAGAGTTACAGAGGGGGAGGGGTGCCAAGGAATGTGGAGGGATCACTGGACTGGCCGGGCAGAACCAAGCCCACCCTACACTATTTATCTATCTATTGATTGATCTATCTATCTATTTATTATTCTTTTATCTATCTATTGATCTCTTATCTATCTAGCTATTATTATTTTATCCATCTATCTATCGATCTATTGATCTATCATATATCTATTATTTTTTTTATTTATCTATCTATCTATCTATCTATCTATCTATCTATCTATCTATCTATCCTCATATTCCTTCATTCTCTATGGAAGGTGTTGTGTCCTCCGGAATGTTCCGGAATGTGGAAGTAGTTGGAGGGTTGATCCCATCCCCCGTCTCTGGGAGTCTATAGAGTGCGGGAGGTCTGACAGGTGGAGGTGCGCTGAGCTGTGTCATTGTGTGACACCCGGAGGAGGAATGTGGAGGTGGGGCAGAACAATTCCTCCATCACTGAGGACACCGATACCTCCAACCAAAGGTGACCACACAGCTGACAATCTGATTGTACAATGTAGTCTGTGACACCATGGCTGGGTGCAGAGGGAGCTGATGGCTTAGATTTGGCTTCCGTAGATCTAGAAAAGATCGTCCAATCAGATTGTAATGTGTATGGCCATCTGTATGAGGATTGTACAGAGAGTACAGGGGATATATGTATATACAGTATCTGACAAAAGTAAGTACACCCCTCCCATGTGACAACACTGAAGAAATGAGACTTTGCTACAATGTAAAGTAGTGAGTGTACAGCTTGTATAACAGTGTAAATTTACTGTCCCCTCAAAATAACTCAACACACAGCCATTAATGTCTAAACCGCTGGCAACAAAAGTCAGTACACCCCTAAGTGACAATGTCCAAATTGGGCCCAAAGTGTCAATATTTTGTGTGGCCGCCATTATTTTCCAGCACTGCCTTAACCCTCTTGGGCATGGAGGTCACCAGAGCTTCACAGGTTGTCACTGGAGTCCTCTTCCCCTCCTCCATGATGACATCACAGAGCTGGTGGATGTTAGAGACCTTCCCCTCCTCCACCTTCTGTTTGAGGATTCCCCACAGATGCTCAATAGGGTTTAGGTCTGGAGACATGCTTGGCCAGTCCATCACCTTTACCCTCAGCTTCTTTAGCAAGGCAGTGGTCATCTTGGAGGTGTTTGGGGTCGTTATGTTGGAATATTGCCCTGCCCCCCAGTCTCTGAAGGGAGGGGATCATGCTCTGCTTCAGTATGTCACAGTACATGTTGGCATTCATGGTTCCCTCAATGAACTGTAGCTCCCCAGTGCCGGCAGCACTCATACGTCTATTTCCCAAAGACAACCTCTGGATATGACGCTGAGCACGGCACTCAACTTCTTTGGTGGACCATGGTGAGGCCTGTTCTGAGTGGAACCTGTCCTGTTATACCTCTGTATGGTCTTGGCCACCGTGCTGCAGCTCAGTTTCAGGGTCTTGGCAATCTTCTTATAGCCTAGGCCATCTTTATGTAGAGTAACAATTCTTTTTTTCAGATCCTCAGAGAGTTCTTTGCCATGAGGTACCATGTTGAACTTCCAGTGACCAGTATGAGAGAGTGAGAGCGATAACACCAAATCTACCACACCTGCCCCCCATTTACACCTGAGACCTTGTAACCACATGACACCGGGGAGGGAAAATGGCTAATTGTGCCACTACGGGTGTACTGATTTTTGTCAGATACTGTATATGGAGGTGTACAGGTATATATGGAGGTACATACTGTATATAGAGGTGTATAGGTGTATATGGAGGTACATCCTGTATATAGAGGTGTATATGTATATATGGAGGTACATCCTGTATATAGAGGTGTATAGGTATATATGGAGGTACATACTGTATATAGAGGTGTATAGGTGTATATGGAGGTACATCCTGTATATAGAGGTGTATAGGTATATATGGAGGTACATCCTGTATATAGAGGTGTATATGTATATATGGAGGTACATCCTGTATATAGAGGTGTATAGGTATATATGGAGGTACATACTGTATATAGAGGTGTATATGTATATATGGAGGTACATACTGTATATAGAGGTGTATAGGTATATATGGAGGTACATACTGTATATAGAGGTGTATATGTATATATGGAGGTACATACTGTATATAGAGGTGTATAGGTATATATGGAGGTACATACTGTATATAGAGGTGTATATGTATATATGGAGGTACATACTGTATATAGAGGTGTATAGGTATATATGGAGGTACATACTGTATATAGAGGTGTATATGTATATGGAGGTACATACTGTATATAGAGGTGTATAGGTATATATGGAGGTACATACTGTATATAGAGGTGTATATGTATATATGGAGGTACATACTGTATATAGAGGTATATAGGTATATATGGAGGTACATACTGTATATGGAGGCGTATAGGTATATATGGAGGTACATACTGTATATAGAGGTGTACAGAGATGTATAGTAACGAAGTAGAACTACTTAAGTACTGTACTTAAGTACCGAAATGCGGTATCTGTACTTTCCTAGAGTAGAATTTTTTTCTCCTACTTCTACTTTTACTTCACTACATTTTTTCGATGATTTCGATACTTCTACTCAAGTATTTTTTTTTTGTGCTGCATAGTTACTCGTTACTTTTAAAAAAATTACCACTGCCAGAACAGTAGATGGCAGGTTGCATAAAGCTCAAAAAAATGTGTATAATGTCATTTGTAAATCAGCGCATAGGAAAATAAAGGCTGTGTATAATAAAAGCTGCTATACCAAATCTTTCCAATAAAAAGAAAATATGAAACAAACAAATAAATGGTGCTACAGCGCTTAAAGTGCATCAAGAAACTACTAACAAACACAGGTTAATCATTTGAATAAATCATTTGAAATAATAAAAAACAATATGATGTTCAAACTTTTGACTTCTTTCTTTAATAACTACATAACACAGTACTTGTACTTCTACTTTCAGTACTTGAGTAGAATTTTTTTTCCAAAACTACTGGTACTTTTTACTTTTAGTACTTAAGTAGCAAATTTTTTGAAAAAACTACTTGCAATACTTAAGTAAAAAAAATGTTGAATACTTTAGTACTTCTACTTAAGTAACTTTTTCTGCGAGCACTTCCACTTCTACTCAAGTCACTTTTTGATCGAGCACTTGTACTTTTACTCAAGTAGAAATTTCGAGTACTTTATACAAGTCTGGAGGTGTATAGGTATATATGGAGGTACATACTGTATATGGATGTGTATAGGTATATATGGAGGTACATACTGTATATAGAGGTGTATAGGTATATATGGGGTACATACTGTATATAGAGGTGTATAGGTATATATGGAGGTACATCCTGTATATAGAGGTGTATAGGTATATATGGGGTACATACTGTATATAGAGGTGTATATGTATATATGGAGGTACATCCTGTATATAGAGGTGTATAGGTATATATGGGGTACATACTGTATATAGAGGTGTATATGTATATATGGAGGTACATACTGTATATGGATGTGTATAGGTATATATGGAGGTACATACTGTATATAGAGGTGTATAGGTATATATGGAGGTACATACTGTATATGGAGGTGTATAGGTATATATGGAGGTACATCCTGTATATAGAGGTATATAGGTATATATGGAGGTACATACTGTATATGGAGGTGTATAGGTATATATGGAGGTACATACTGTATATAGAGGTGTATATGTATCTATGAAGGTATATACTGTATATAGAGGTGTATATGTATATGGAGGTACATACTGTATTTAGAGGTGTATATGTATATATGGGGTACATACTGTATATAGAGGTGTATAGGTATATATGGAGGTACATACTGTATATAGAGGTGTATAGGTATCTATGAAGGTATATACTGTATATAGAGGTGTATAGGTATAAATGGAGGTACATACTGTATATGGAGGTGTATAGGTATATATGGAGGTACATACTGTATATAGAGGTGTATAGGTATATATGGAGGTATATACTGTATATAGAGGTGTATATGTATATATAGAGGTACATACTGTATATAGAGGTGTATAGGTATAAATGGAGGTACATACTGTATATGGAGGTGTATAGGTATATATGGAGGTACATACTGTATATAGAGGTGTATAGGTATATATGGAGGTATATACTGTATATGGAGGTGTATAGGTATATATGGAGGTACATACTGTATATAGAGGTGTATAGGTATATATGGAGGTATATACTGTATATAGAGGTGTATAGGTATATATGGAGGTACATACTGTATATAGAGGTGTATAGGTATCTATGAAGGTATATACTGTATATAGAGGTGTATATGTATATATGGGGGTACATCCTGTATATAGAGGTGTATAGGTATATATGGAGGTACATACTGTATATAGAGGTGTATAGGTATATATGGAGGTACATACTGTATATAGAGGTGTATAGGTATCTATGAAGGTATATACTGTATATAGAGGTGTATAGGTATATATGGAGGTACATACTGTATATAGAGGTGTGTAGGTATATATGGAGGTACATACTGTATATAGAGGTGTATAGGTATATATGGAGGTACATACTGTATATAGAAGTGTATAGGTATCTATGAAGGTATATACTGTATATAGAGGTGTATATGTATATATGGGGGTACATCCTGTATATAGAGGTGTATATGTATATATGGGGGTACATCCTGTATATAGAGGTGTATATGTATATATGGGGGTACATCCTGTATATAGAGGTGTATAGGTATATATGGAGGTACATACTGTATATAGAGGTGTATAGGTATATATGGAGATACATACTGTATATAGAGGTGTGTATATGGAGGTACATACTGTATATAGAGGTGTATAGGTATATATGGAGGTACATACTGTATATAGAGGTATATAGGTATATATGGAGGTACATACTGTATATGGAGGTGTATAGGTATATATGGAGGTACATACTGTATATAGAGGTGTATAGGTATATATGGAGGTACATACTGTATATAGAGGTGTATAGGTATATATGGAGGTACATACTGTATATAGAGGTGTATAGGTATCTATGAAGGTATATACTGTATATGGAGGTGTATATGTATATATGGGGGTACATCCTGTATATAGAGGTGTATATATGGAGGTACATACTGTATATAGAGGTGTATAGGTATCTATGAAGGTATATACTGTATATAGAGTTGTATAGGTATATATGGAGGTACATACTGTATATAGAGGTGTATAGGTATCTATGAAGGTATATACTGTATATAGAGGTGTATATGTATATATGGGGGTACATCCTGTATATAGAGGTGTATATACATATATTGGTATGAATATAAGATGATATATATCCAGTGTATGTGGATATATACTGTATATACAGAGATAGTCTGACCTCACACACGGTTGGATGACGGTCCGTGTGGTTTGCGTCATTTTATTGGCAATACAAATCTGATTGATTGCTATTTAGGGGTTATTGCATTCCTTTTATTAGTTCTTTCGGAAGTTATTGCTTCATCTTGGAAGTTTCGGCGTCTTGGCATTGTTTGCGATTCTATTTTACGGGCGGGAATGAACGCGGATCTCGCTGTCTGTGACATCACACAAATGTCAATAAATGGGTGCAAAGCTTGTGAAGCAAAAATAAATGATAAGAAATTGTGTAATTGGACGATACGATCGCCTGTTCACCTTTCACATCCATAGGAAGGAGAGCTCTGGGAGGACCTTCTGGAGCCCCCAATATAAAGACAAGTAGGGGGGCAGTTATGGTTGGGCCCTCAGACCTCCCCGGGCCCTGGGTATAGGGCCCCCTGCACTTTCCCCTATAATATTTCCTCCTCCCGGAGAACACATAGATGTTTATGGAGAGGCGCGGCTCGTTCCCTCGTTTTATAGGGAAAGGTGAAGTTTTTATGATCGTCCGCTGAGGTGACACGATGGCCAACTTCTGCACCCTGACTTAGTCCAGGAGGAAGGGGGGGGGTGGTAATACCAGGGCCCACGTGTGGGTGACATGTGCTGAGCACAACCATTAACGAGTGAAACCCCCACACCACCGGCTAATGTGGATTTTACTTCTTTTTTTTTTTAAATTCTTTTTATTTCAATATGTGCATAAAAATGAACATTCCAAAAGTCCTTTCAACAAAAGGGACAAAACAATATAAAATTATACAATATCCAAATAATTATCTGTTTACTTAGTATTCATAATCTCTTTATGCCAAGGTATATCCATTTCGCTTAATTGATCGCCGTTTTCCCGGTGTGCCCCAACCCCTTGCTCCATCATAGATTTATTTCCTCATCATACTATGTGCATCCCTCTATATCCTCTTAGTTATCTCCTTATATTCAACCATTGGTTAATGTTGATTGACTCCAATTATCCCAAATTTTATTATATTTCGTTGAGCATCCTCTATGCATATACAATACTTTTTCAAATGGTAAAATCTGATTTACCGCTCTTATCCAGTTCTTAACAGCAGGGGGCTTCACTTGAATCCACTTAACTGTGATTGTTTTCCTTGCCATAAACAGCGTTTCTCTAAGCATTATCCTGTGATATCTAGACCATGTTATTTCATCTAATATACCCAGCAAACAGGTTTCTGGGGTCAAAGGTACAGGCATATTCAGGACAGAGGATAATATTTGAATTATTTCCGGCCAGAATCTTGATATCACTGGACAAAACCACATAATATGTATAAAGTCTGCCTGCTTAGCACTGCATCTCAAGCATTTAGGAGATCCAATGCTTTGCATTGTATAAAGTCTTCTTGGAGAGAGATATGATTGATGTAGCATATATAATTGTATTAACCTATTGTTTGCTGCTGTGGATTTTACTTCTCATTGTAATTGTCACTCCAACCAGAACCAGGTGGGTATTATGAGGACCATTTATGATCTTTGTTAGCAGCTGTAGGGGAGGTGATGGCAGAACAACTTCATGAGCCCCTCTGCTGTGAGCTTAGATATGAACCTCACAATGTCCGTCTAGAAGAATGTACCAGCTCCTCAGGGGCGTTTCTGTAATCTTCACTCTCCTTGGGGGCGTTTCTGTAATCTTCACTCCCCTCAGGGGCATCACTGTAATCTCCACTCTCCTCAGGGGCATTACTGTAATCTCCACTCCCCTCAGGGGCATCACTGTAATCTCCACTCTCCTCAGGGGCATTACTGTAATCTCCACTCCCCTCAGGGGCATTACTGTAATCTCCACTCTCCTCAGGGGCATTACTGTAATCTCCACTCTCCACAGGGGCATTGCAGGCACAGTGGGTGATGTCTCTGGAGGGCTCTGTAGAGTGGGAGATGTCTCTGGAGGGCTCTGTAGAGTGGGGGATGTCTCTGGAGGATTCTGTGCAGTGAGGGATGTCTCAGGAGGACTCTGTAGAGTAGGGGATGTCTCTGGAGGACTCTGCACAGTGGGGGATGTCTCAGGAGGAATCTGTAGAGTGGGGGGGGGATGTCTCTGGAGGACTCTGTAGAGAGAAGGATGTCTCTAGAGGACTCTGCACAGTGGGGGATGTCTCTGGAGGACTCTGTAGAGAGAAGGATGTCTCTGGAGGACTCTTCGCAGTAGGGGATGTCTCTGGAGGACTATGTAGAGTGGGGGATGACTCTGGAGGACTCTTTAGAATGGAGGATGGGATGGGAGGACTCTTTAGAGTAGGAAAAGTCTCTGGAGGACTCTGCACAGTGGGGGATGTCTCTGGACGACTCTGTAGAGTGGTGGATGTCTCTGGAGGACTCTGCCTGGTAGGGGATGTCTTTGGAGTTCTCTGTAGAGTGGGGGATATCTCTGGAGGATTCTGTAGAGTAGGGGATGTCTCTGGAGGACTCTGTAGAGTAGGGGATGTCTCTGGAGGACTCTGTAGAGTGGTGGATGTCTCTGGAGGACTCTGTAGAGTAGGTGAAGTCTCAGGAGGACTACACAGAGAGGGGGATAGAGGTGACACTCCTGGCTCCAGTGATTTGGCAGTGGCGTTGTGTTTGGCTCTCATTGTTCTGGGTGGTGGGGCACCTAAGCATTGTGTCCTCTTGTTTGCTCAGGAAGGAGGAAGGTAACACGAGGAAACAATGGAGGAGTGCAGAGTCTGGGGGAGGGGGGCTCATACCCACCATAGAGTACATCTCCTGCTCTGTAGAGGGATTAAGGGGGACTCAGGCTTGGAATGTGGGTAGGAATTGGAAGAAAAACTATAAATTAAAAAAATAAATCTGTATTTGTCTCCATCCATCTTCCCACCAACTCTGACCAGCTTCCCTGTCCCTGCTGGAGAAAAGCATCCCCACACCATGAAGCTGCCACCACCATGTTTCACAGTGGGGATGGTGTGTTTAGTTTTCCCCCCACACTGAGCAGAGCTCCTCTCCCCATACTTTATACATTGTTACCATCCCCATACACCCTTCCCGCACTTTATACATTGTTACAATCCCCATACACACTTCCCACACTTTATACATTGTTATCATCCCTATACACACTTCCCACACTTTATACATTGTTATCATCCCTATACACACTTCCCACACTTTATACATTGTTATCATCCCTATACACACTTCCCACACTTTATACATTGTTATCATCCCTATACACACTTCCCACACTTTATACATTGTTACCATCCCCATTCACCCTTCCCGCACTTTATACATTGTTACAATCCCTATACACACTTCCCACACTTTATACATTGTTATCATCCCTATACACACTTCCCACACTTTATACATTGTTATCATCCCTATACACACTTCCCGCACTTTATACATTGTTATCATCCCTATACACACTTCCCACACTTTATACATTGTTATCATCCCTATACACACTTCCCATACTTTATACATTGTTACCGTCCCTATACACACTTCCCATACTTTGTACATTGTTATCATCCCTATACACACTTCCCACACTTTATACATTGTTATCATCCCTATACACACTTCCCACACTTTATACATTGTTACCATCCCCATACACACTTCCCGCACTTTATACATTGTTACCATCTCCATTCCCACTTCCCGCACTTTATACATTGTTACTGTCCCTATACACACTTCCCATACTTTATACTTTGTCACCATCTCCATTCCCACTTCCCACACTTTATACATTGTTACTGTCCCTATACACACTTCCCACACTTTATACATTGTTATCATCCCTATACACACTTCCCACACTTTATACATTGTTATCATCCCCATACACACTTCCCACACTTTATACTTTGTCACCATCTCCATTCCCACTTCCCACACTTTATACATTGTTACCATCCCCATACACACTTCCCACACTTTATACATTGTTATCATCCCTATACACACTTCCCACACTTTATACATTGTTATCATCCCTATACACACTTCCCACACTTTATACATTGTTACCATCCCCATTCACCCTTCCCGCACTTTATACATTGTTACAATCCCCATACACACTTCCCACACTTTATACATTGTTATCATCCCTATACACACTTCCCACACTTTATACATTGTTATCATCCCTATACACACTTCCCCCACTTTATACATTGTTATCATCCCTATACACACTTCCCATACTTTATACATTGTTACCGTCCCTATACACACTTCCCATACTTTGTACATTGTTATCATCCCTATACACACTTCCCACACTTTATACATTGTTATCATCCCTATACACACTTCCCACACTTTATACATTGTTACCATCCCCATACACACTTCCCGCACTTTATACATTGTTACCATCTCCATTCCCACTTCCCGCACTTTATACATTGTTACTGTCCCTATACACACTTCCCATACTTTATACTTTGTCACCATCTCCATTCCCACTTCCCACACTTTATACATTGTTACCGTCCCCATACACACTTCCCACACTTTATACATTGTTATCATCCCTATACACACTTCCCACACTTTATACATTGTTACCATCCCTATACACACTTCCCACACTTTATACTTTGTCACCATCTCCATTCCCACTTCCCACACTTTATACATTGTTACCATCCCCATACACACTTCCCACACTTTATACATTGTTATCATCCCTATACACACTTCCCACACTTTATACATTGTTATCATCCCCATTCACCCTTCCCGCACTTTATACATTGTTACCATCCCCATACACACTTCCCGCACTTTATACATTGTTACCATCTCCATTCCCACTTCCCGCACTTTATACATTGTTACCGTCCCCATACACACTTCCCACACTTTATACATTGTTATCATCCCTATACACACTTCCCATACTTTATACATTGTTACCATCCCCATACACACTTCCCACACTGTATACTTTGTCACCATCTCCATTCCCACTTCCCACACTTTATACATTGTTACTGTCCCTATACACACTTCCCACACTTTATACATTGTTACCATCTCCATACACACTTCCCACACTTTATACATTGTTACCATCCCTATACACACTTCCCACACTTTATACATTGTTACCATCCCCATACACACTTCCCACACTTTATACATTGTTATCATCCCTATACACACTTCCCATACTTTATACATTGTTACCATCCCCATACACACTTCCCACACTGTATACTTTGTCACCATCTCCATTCCCACTTCCCACACTTTATACATTGTTACTGTCCCTATACACACTTCCCACACTTTATACATTGTTACCATCTCCATACACACTTCCCACACTTTATACATTGTTACCATCCCTATACACACTTCCCACACTTTATACATTGTTACCATCCCCATACACACTTCCCACACTTTATACATTGTTATCATCCCTATACACACTTCCCACACTTTATACATTGTTACCATCCCCATACACACTTCCCACACTTTATACATTGTTACCATCCCCATACACACTTCCCACACTTTATACATTGTTATCATCCCTATACACACTTCCCACACTTTATACATTGTTATCATCCCTATACACACTTCCCACACTTTATACATTGTTACCATCCCCATACACACTTCCCATTCTTTATACATTGTTACTGTCCCTATACACACTTCCCACACTTTATACTTTGTCACCATCTCCATTCCCACTTCCCGCACTGTATACTTTGTAACTTTTATCTTTCTATTTGTAAATAATCAGAGGTTGTAAAATAATATTTATTTAGCAGAGTGGAGGGTGAGGGGTGCTGGGACTCTTCCAGGGACTTCTCCTCCCGGAGTCAGGACTTCTCCTCACAGCTGAGTCACCCATCCAGGACCGTTCCTCATTATTTGCCCCCCCCCCCCCAGGTGAGATCTGTGGAATGGGTTAATGGTTTCTAAAAATAAGTCAGTAAATTTGTTTAGTGACCTCACAGGTCCTTTACTGCTGAATGACACAGAACGCCTATCAGGCGGGCGGGGCGGGGGAAGGGGGGGCTGATCCACCTGCCTACAGGTGCCCGAGGGACTGAAGTTCTGGCAGACAGACAGAAGGAGAGAAAGACGGAGAAACAGCCAAGATGTCCGGCACCGCGACCCTCACCGCCCTCCTCATCCTCGCTCTATGTAAGTGCCGCAACAAATGGGGGTCAGGGGGGTCCTACCAAGCTTAGAAGGTGGGAATACATTTTGTGGTGTTTGTTGGAGATGGCTGAGCCTTAAACTTCTCTCAGGGGGGCGCAGGGGGCTGAGGGCTCCAAAACGTAATCTTCTCCCAGGGGGGCGCTGGGGTTTGAGGGCTCCAAAACTTAACTTTCTCCCAGGGGGGCTCAGGGGGTTGAGGGCTCCAAAACGTAACCTTCTCCCAGGGGGGCACAGGGGGTTGAGGGCTCCAAAACTTAACCTTCTCCCAGGGGGGCGCTGGGGTTTGAGGGCTCCAAAACTTAACCTTCTCCCAGGGGGGCACAGGGGGTTGAGGGCTCCAAAACTTAACCTTCTCCCAGGGGGGCGCAGGGGGTTGAGCGCTCCAAAACTTAACCTTCTCCCAGGGGGCGCTGGGGTTTGAGGGCTCCAAAACTTAACCTTCTCCCAGGGGGGCACAGGGGGTTGAGGGCTCCAAAACTTAACCTTCTCCCAGGGGGGCGCAGGGGGTTGAGCGCTCCAAAACGTAACCTTCTCCCAGGGGGGCGCTGGGGTTTGAGGGCTCCAAAACTTAACTTTCTCCCAGGGGGGGCGCAGTGGGTTGAGGGCTCCAAAACGTAACCTTCTCCCAGGGGGGAACAGGGGGTTGAGGGTTACAAAACTTAACCTTCTCCCAGGGGGGCGCAGGGGGTTGAGGGCTCCAAAACTTAACCTTTCTCCAGGGGAGTGCAGGGGATTGAGGGCTCCAAACTTCTCATAGGTGGGGGGGGGGGGGGGTGGATTAAGGGCTACAAAAAAGGAGCTTTATGTGATTTTTCGAGGATCAGGTGACAATCCGTTCCACAGATCCAGAACTTATGGAAATCTGACCTTGGATGGAAATTGTAGATGTAGAAGGTGGAAGGACCCCTTTGTTTATTATGAAGAGACAGTCAAGGGACCCCCCAATTTGGAGTAGAGAAGACCATCAAGGGACCCTCCAGTCTGGAGAAGAGGAGACAGTCAAAGGACCCCTCCAGTCTGGAGAAGGGGAGACAGTCAAGGGACTCCTCTATTCTGGAGAAGGGGAGACAGTCAAGGGACCCCCCCCCCCATCTTGGAGAAGGGGAGACAGTCAAGGGACCCCCCCCCCCATCTTGGAGAAGAGGAGACAGTCAAGGGACCATATAATGTGATAGATAGCATGTACTGGGGTTCGATCTGAGCTGGAATCAAATGTACTGGTGTCCGATCTGAGCTGGGATCGAATGTACTGGTGTCCGATCTGTGCTGGGATCAAATGTACTGGTGTCCGATATGAGCTGGGATCGAATGTACTGGTGTCCGATCTGTGCTGGGATCGAATGTATTGATGTCTGATCTGTGCTGGGATCGAACGTATTGATGTCTGATCTGTGCTGGGATCGAATGTATTGATGTCTGATCTGTGCTGGGATCGAATGTACTGGGGTCTGATCTGTGCTGCAATCAAATGTACTGGGGTCCGATCTGAGCTGGGATCGAATGTACTGGGGTCTGATCTGTGCTGGAATCGAATGTACTGGGGTCCGATCTTAGCTGGGATAGAATGTACTGGGGGTCTGATCTTAGCTGGGATCGAATGTACTGGGGTCCGATCTGAGCTGGGATAGAATGTACTGGGGGTCTGATCTTAGCTGGGATCGAATGTACTGGGGTCCGATCTGAGCTGGGATAGAATGTACTGGGGGTCTGATCTTAGCTGGGATCGAATGTACTGGGGTCCGATCTGAGCTGGGATCGAATGTACTGGGGTCCGATCTGAGCTGGGATTGAATGTACTGGGGTCCGATCTGAGCTGGGATCGAATGTACTGGGGTCCGATCTGAGCTGGGATCGAATGTACTGGGGTCCGATCTGAGCTGGGATCGAATGTACTGGGGTCTGAACTGAGCTGGGATCGAATGTACTGGGGTCCAATCTGTGCTGGGATTGAATGTACTGGGGTCCGATCTGAGCTGGGATCGAATGTACTGGGGTCTGATCTGTGCTGGAATCGAATGTACTGGGGTCCGATCTTAGCTGGGATAGAATGTACTGGGGTCCGATCTTAGCTGGGATAGAATTAACTGGGGGTCTGATCTTAGCTGGGATCGAATGTACTGGGGTCCGATCTGAGCTGGGATTGAATGTACTGGGGTCTGAACTGAGCTGGGCTTGAATGTACTGGGGTCCGATCTGAGCTAGGATCGAATGTACTGGGGTCCGATCTGAGCTGGGATCGAATGTACTGGGGTCTGAACTGAGCTGGGATCGAATGTAATGGGGTCTGATCTGGGATAGGAATGTACTGGAGTTTTGGGGTCCCCACTGAGTATAACCTTCAAACTTTTCATGCTGGGGGTAGATTGGGGGGAATTAGTAGGAAATGTCCTTGCTGCAGGGACAGGAGAGCATGACTCCGCCCATTCTGGAGGGGTCTGACCTGAGGGGTTGGGGTCCCCGGCCAATGAGGATATTTGAAGTTAAGGATGTTTGTTTTTTGAAAGCAATGTTTGGGAGACATAGAAAGTAGGGTGACCGGATCCATGGGGGCCCCGAAAATTCAGGACATGTTTTGGGGTCTCTAATGAGCATACAGAAACCTTCACCTGTTGTGGAGCTGAAGATGGACGATTGTTTAGAAAGGATAAGGAGGCCACTTGTCGAGTTCTAATATTGGAGTGGATTTTGGGGGACCGAAGGATGTGACTGGGGGGGTTCAGCAGGGTTGTATTATAGGGATCAGTGAAAGCTGTAGATGTTGAGGGGCCTTAGAATGTCACTGGGGGTTCTTCTTCGGCAGGGATCAGTATAAGCTGGAGATGTTGGGGGACCTCAGGATGTGACACAATGTTACTGGGGGACCAAAGGATGTCACTGAGGGAGCTTGGGGGGCTTCTTCAGCAGGGATCAGTATAAGCTGTAGATGTTGGGACACCAAAGAATGTCACTGGGGGTTCTTCTTAAGCAGAGATCAGTATAAGCTGTAGATGTTAGGGGGCCTCAGGATGTGACCCGGGGGGGGGGGGGGGTTGGGCTGTCTGGTAGGGATCAGTGTAAATTATAAATGTTGGGGAACCTCAGGATGTGCCCGGGGGGGGGGGGGGGGGTTGGGCTTTCTGGTAGGGATCAGTGTAAATTATAAATGTTGGGGGACCTCAGGATGTGACCGGGGGGAGGGGGGTTGGGCTGTCTGGTAGAGATCAGTATAAGCTGTAGATGTTGGGGGACCTCAGGATGTGACCGGGGGGGGGGTTGGGTTGTCTGGTAGGGATCAGTGTAAAGAAGAGTCGGGGTTCATCCCCCATGGACCTCCAGTGAAGAAGCCATGGACATTTTTGGGGTGGTGATTTTCCGCCACGCTGGAGGAGTATGGTTTTGTTTTGGGGGGACAATCCTTCCGCTGGGGGGGGCAGAATAAGACGGCTAAGATAGCATTTTATGGGGTGCGGCCATCATTGAGGGGCCGGCCTTCTATCTCTCCTCGCGGTGGGCGGATCTTATCATATGACACAAAGATCCGAGAGATTCCCTCAGAAAACTTCCAATTACAATTCTTACAATTTTTTTTACCTCAATTTTTTTTTTTAGTTGAGGGAAAAAAGTTCCAATTCCAGATTTGTATTTGCAGAGATTTCTATCTGTGACCTTCCATGGATAATCTTCTGTAGGGATTTTCTGGATGGGAGGAGAAGGTTCTCTGTAATCTCTTCTCTCCATCAGCTCAGGAGGAAGCTCTGTAATGATGGAAGGTTCCTCCTGTAGAAGGTGATACGTTGTAATGATGGAAGGTTCCTCCTGTAGAAGGTGATACGTTGTAATGATGGAAGGTTCCTCCTGTAGAAGGTGATACGTTGTAATGATGGAAGGTTCCTCCTGTAGAAGGTGATACGTTGTAATGATGGAAGGTTCCTCCTGTAGAAGGTGATACATTGTAACGATGGAAGGTTCCTCCTGTAGAAGGTGATACGTTGTAATGATGGAAGGTTCCTCCTGTAGAAGGTGATACATTGTAACGATGGAAGGTTCCTCCTGTAGAAGGTGATACGTTGTAACAATGGAAGGTTCCTCCTGTAGAAGGTGATACATTGTAACGATGGAAGGTTCCTCCTGTAGAAGGTGATACGTTGTAAGGATGGAAGGTTCCTCCTGTAGAAGGTGATACATTGTAACGATGGAAGGTTCCTCCTGTAGAAGGTGATACGTTGTAACGATGGAAGGGTCCTCCTGTAGAAGGTGATACATTGTAACGATGGAAGGTTCCTCCTGTAGAAGGTGATGCGTTGTAATGATGGAAGGTTCCTCCTGTAGAAGGTGATACATTGTAACGATGGAAGGTTCCTCCTGTAGAAGGTGATACGTTGTAATGATGGAAGGTTCCTCCTGTAGAAGGTGATACATTGTAACGATGGAAGGTTCCTCCTGTAGAAGGTGATACGTTGTAATGATGGAAGGTTCCTCCTGTAGAAGGTGATACGTTGTAATGATGGAAGGTTCCTCCTGTAGAAGGTGATACGTTGTAATGATGGAAGGTTCCTCCTTTAGAAGGTGATACATTGTAACGTTGGAAGGTTCCTCCTGTAGAAGGTGATACGTTGTTCCGTGAAGGATGTTTAGGAGATGAATTCTCCTTCTATTCTGATAAAAGATCCATGGGGGGAGCGGCTCTTCAATGGTTCATTCTATAACCGCTGCTCTTATATATCATTTCCTGCTTAGATTTCTCTATGGCAATATTTTCTGTAGAAAGTTCCGTAATATCATCTACTATTAAGATTGTTCTATGACAATGTTCTCCATAAAAGGTTCTGTAATGCTATCCTTTAGTCAGATTGTTCTATGATAATCTCTATAGAAAGTTCTGTAACATCTTCCTCTGGTTAGATAGTTCTATATTGATATTCTCTGTAGAAAGTTCCGTAATATAATCTTCTGATAAGATTGTTCTCTGACAATGCTTTCTATAGAAAGTTCCATAATGTCATTTACTGGAAAGATTGTTCTTTGGCGATGTTGTCAATAAATGGTTCTGTATGGATATTCTCTGTAGAATGTTCCGTAATATCATCTTCTGGTAAGATTGTTCTACAGCAATGTTCTCCATACATGGTTCTGCAATGTCAGCCTTTGGTTAGATTGTTCTATGATAACATTCTCCATAGAAAGTTCTGTAACATCTTCCTCTGGTCAGATTGTTCTATGATGGCGTTCTTCTGTAATGTCAATATTCTGTAACCTTTCTGTCCGGAATGTCTCGGATGTTTTTGATTTGTCCTCCTGCTAGGAATGTTCCGTACTCCCTGGAATCGGCTCCTTCTCATTGTTTGTGTAGGTCGGATTGTTTCTCTCTGTCAGGGAATTTCTCGCCCCGTCCCCGGCTCTTCTGTTTCTAGATTACTATTCTGTCCTCTGGAATCCATCTATAGAATTCTCCACAAACCTTCGTCCTGAAGGTGGAACTTTCCATAGAACTGTGACTATCGGGTGGAGCCAAGGCCTGACTATGGTCAAAAGCTTGTCTTCAGTTTCGGATTAGGGGGGGGGGGGGTGAAGAATTTCTATCACGGATAAAATAAATGGATAACTCCTTGTGGGTGGGTCCAGCCTTCATATGTAATAAAGGGGCTTCATATATTGGGTGGGACCAGAGTCATGTGATAAAGGGGGATAATATATCAGGTGAGTCATGTGACCGCCGCTCTACAACCTCCACTAATGTTTCCCCCATTCTCGGAAGTTCGAGATAGAAAATAGAAAAAATATAAATGCTGAAACAACAATTTCGGAGAGTTGATTGGCGGAGAAATGATTGGTGGAGAGATGATTGGCGTAGAGATGATTGGTGGAGAGATGATTGGTGGAGAGATGATTGGCGGAGAGATGGTTGGCGGAGAGATGATTGGCGGAGAGATGATTGGCGGAGAGATGATTGGCGGAGAGATGATTGGTGGAGAGATGATTGGTGGAGAGATGATTGGTGGAGGGATGATTGGTGGAGAGATGATTGGCGGAGAGATGATTGGTGGAGAGATGATTGGCGTAGAGATGATTGGTGGAGAGATGATTGGCGGAGAGATGATTGGTGGAGAGATGATTGGTGGAGAGATGATTGGCGGAGAGATGGTTGGCGGAGAGATGATTGGCGGAGAGATGATTGGCGGAGAGATGATTGGCGGAGAGATGATTGGTGGAGAGATGATTGGCGGAGAGATGGTTGGCGGAGAGATGATTGGCGGAGAGATGATTGGCGGAGAGATGGTTGGCGGAGAGATGATTGGCGGAGAGATGATTGGTGGAGAGATGATTGGCGGAGAGATGATTGGTGGAGAGATGATTGGTGGAGAGATGATTGGCGGAGAGATGGTTGGCGGAGAGATGATTGGTGGAGAGATGATTGGGGGAGGGATGATTGGTGGAGAGATGGTTGGCGGAGAGATGATTGGCGGAGAGATGGTTGGCGGAGAGATGGTTGGTGGAGAGATGATTGGCGGAGAGATGATTGGAGGGATGATTGGCGGAGAGATGATTGGCGGAGAGATGATTGGCGGAGAGATGATTGGCGGAGAGATGGTTGGTGGAGAGATGATTGGCGGAGAGATGATTGGCGGAGAGATGATTGGGGGAGAGATGATTGGCGGAGGGATGATTGGCGGAGAGATGATTGGCGGAGAGATGGTTGGTGGAGAGATGATTGGCGGAGAGATGATTGGCGGAGAGATGGTTGGCGGAGAGATGATTGGCGGAGAGATGATTGGGGGAGAGATGATTGGGGCAGAGATGATTGGGGGAGAGATGATTGGGGGAGAGATGATTGGTGGAGGGATGATTGGCGGAGAGATGATTGGCGGAGAGATGATTGGGGGAGAGATGATTGGGGAAGAGATGATTGGCGGAGGGATGATTGGCGGAGAGATGATTGGGGGAGAGATGATTGGGGCAGAGATGATTGGGGGAGAGATGATTGGTGGAGGGATGATTGGCGGAGAGATGATTGGCGGAGAGATGATTGGGGGAGAGATGATTGGGGGAGAGATGATTGGTGGAGAGATGATTGGGGGAGAGATGATTGGCAGAGAGATGATTGGGGGAGAGATGATTGGCGGAGAGATGTTTGGCGGAGAGATGATTGGGGGAGAGATGATTGGTGGAGAGATGATTGGTGGAGAGATGATTGGGGGAGGGATGATTGGTGGAGAGATGATTGGGGGAGAGATGATTGGTGGAGAGATGGTTGGTGGAGAGATGATTGGGGGAGAGATGATTGGTGGAGAGATGGTTGGCGGAGAGATGATTGGGGGAGGGATAATTGGGGGAGGGATGATTGGTGGAGAGATGATTGGCGGAGAGATGATTGGGGGAGAGATGATTGGTGGAGAGATGATTGGTGGAGAGATGATTGGGGGAGGGATGATTGGTGGAGAGATGATTGGGGGAGAGATGATTGGTGGAGAGATGATTGGTGGAGAGATGGTTGGCGGAGAGATGATTGGGGGAGAGATGATTGGTGGAGAGATGATTGGTGGAGAGATGATTGGGGGAGGGATGATTGGTGGAGAGATGGTTGGCGGAGAGATGATTGGGGGAGGGATAATTGGGGGAGGGATGATTGGTGGAGAGATGATTGGGGGAGAGATGATTGGTGGAGAGATGGTTGGTGGAGAGATGATTGGGGGAGAGATGATTGGTGGAGAGATGGTTGGCGGAGAGATGATTGGGGGAGGGATAATTGGGGGAGGGATGATTGGTGGAGAGATGATTGGCGGAGAGATGATTGGCGGAGAGATGATTGGCGGAGAGATGATTGGCGGAGAGATGATTGGTGGAGAGATGATTATTGGAGAGATGATTGGCGGAGAGATGATTGGCGGAGGGATGATTGGTGGAGAGATGGTTGGTGGAGAGATGATTATTGGAGAGATGGTTGGCGGAGAGATGATTGGGGGAGGGATGATTGGGGGAGGGATGATTGGTGGAGAGATGGTTGGTGGAGAGATGATTGGGGGAGGGATGATTGGTGGAGAGATGATTGGCGGAGAGATGATTGGCGGAGAGATGATTGGCGGAGAGATGATTGGCGGAGAGATGATTGGTGGAGAGATGATTATTGGAGAGATGATTGGCGGAGAGATGATTGGTGGAGAGATGATTGGCGGAGAGATGGTTGGCGGAGAGATGATTGGCGGAGAGATGATTGGCGGAGAGATGATTGGCGGAGAGATGGTTGGTGGAGAGATGATTGGGGGAGAGATGATTGGCTGAGAGATGATTGGCGGAGAGATGATTGGTGGAGAGATGATTGGTGGAGAGTTGGTTGGTGGAGAGATGATTGGCGGAGAGATGATTGGCGGAGAGATGATTGGCGGAGAGATGATTGGCGGAGAGATGGTTGGTGGAGAGATGATTGGGGGAGAGATGATTGGCGGAGAGATGATTGGCGGAGAGATGATTGGCGGAGAGATGATTGGCGGAGAGATGATTGGTGGATCCACAACCGATTCCTCGATCGGCCACCTTCACCCAATCCGCACTTTCCTGAGGAACCAACCACTGTCAGTGAAGGGTTAATAGAGCGATATTTCAGAAAGTGGAGAAATCTTCAGCTACCCAGAAATATCGGGACGTCCAATCTGTAGAATATATGAGAGGAGAATTGTGGGAGTTGGGCTGGGAATTGCGGGGAAATTAGTCTCTAATCATCAAATACACAGCCAGAAAATTATTTGGAAGTCTCTGCACTCTCCTCTCTTGACTCTGCTGTCTCTGTCCTCTCTCCTCTCTTGACTCTGCTGTCTCTGCACTCTCCTCTCTGGACTCTGCTGTCTCTGTGCACTCCTCTGGACTCTGCTGTCTCTGCGCTCTCCTCTCTGGACTCTGCTGTCTCTGCACTCTCCTCTCTGGACTCTGCTGTCTCTGTGCACTCTTCTGGACTCTGCTGTCTCTGCACTCTCCTTCCTGGACTCTGCTGTCTCTGCACTCTCCTTCCTGGACTCTGCTGTCTCTGCACTCTCCTCCCTGGATTCTGCTGTCTCTGCACTCTCCTCCCTGGACTCTGCTGTCTCTGCACTCTCCTCCCTGGATTCTGCTGTCTCTGCACTCTCCTCCCTGGACTCTGCTGTCTCTGTGCTCTCCTCTCTGGACTCTGCTGTCTCTGCACTCTCCTCCCTGGATTCTGCTGTCTCTGCACTCTCCTCCTTGGACTCTGCTGTCCCTGCACTCTCCTTCCTGGACTCTGCTGTCTCTGCACTCTCCTCCCTGGATTCTGCTGTCTCTGCGCTCTCCTCTCTGGACTCTGCTGTCTCTGCGCTCTCCTCTCTGGACTCTGCAGTCTCTGCGCTCTCTCCTCCCCCCCTTTACATGTCCTTGGTTCAGCTCTGTTACTCCTCTGCATGCCAAGCTACGTGTTTTGGCATCAGACTCTGCGCCCCGAGGAAGAAGTCACCTCCAACCTCCCGGAACCCGACTACAGACAGGGCGAGGGAAGTTCAGAGGCGGGGGGAGGGGGGACATTCCACCAATATTAATAATCTGCAAAACAATGGAAAGGATATTGCAACGTACATTCCATTCTTATTATACATTTATATATCTCTGACCTATACCGCAGCGCTGTACAGAGATCACTGAGCCAATACCAGAGGAGCTTACACTCTAATGTCCCCTCCCCCCCCCCACAGTCACACACTATTATTATACATTCATATAACTCTAATATACAATATCTCACAAAAGTCAGTACACCCCTAAGTGACAATCTCCAAATTGGGCCCAAAGTGTGAATATTTTGTGTGGCCGCCATTATTTTCCAGCACTGCCTTAACCCTCTTGGGCATGGAGGTCACCAGAGCTTCACAGGTTGTCACTGGAGTCCTCTTCCCCTCCCCCATGATGACATCACAGAGCTGGTGGATGTTAGAGACCTCCCCCATGATGACATCACAGAGCTGGTGGATGTTAGAGATCTTGCGCTCCTCCCCCTTCTGTTTGAGGATCCCCACAGATGCTCAATAGGGTTTAGGTCTGGAGACGCTTGGCCAGTCCATCACCTTTACCCTCAGCTTCTTTAGTAAGGCAGTGGTGGTCTTGGAGGTGTTTGGGGTCGTTATGTTGGAATACTGCCCTGCCCCCCAGTCTCTGAAGGGAGGGGATCATGCTCTGCTTCAGTATGTCACAGTACATGTTGGCATTCATGGTTCCCTCAATGATCTGTAGCTCCCCAGTGCCGGCAGCACTCAACTTCTTTGGTGGACCATGGAGAGGCCTGTTCTGAGTGGAACTTGTCCTGTTATACCGCTGTATGGTCTTGGCCACCGTGCTGCAGCTCAGTTTCAGGGTCTTGGCAATCTTCTTATAGCCTAGGCCATCTTTATGTAGAGCAACAATTCTTTTTTTCAGATCCTCAGAGAGTTCTTTGCCATGAGGTGCCATGTTGAACTTCCAGTGACCAGTATGAGCGAGTGAGAGCGATAACACCAAATGTAACACACCTCCCCCATTCACACCTGAGACCTTGTAACACTAACGAGTCACATGACACCGGGGAGGGAAAATGGCTAATTGGGCCAAAATTTGACACTTTCACTTAGGGGTGTACTCACTTTTGGCATATATTGCATACCGCAGTGCTGTACCTCAGAGACTACTGAGTCAGTCTCTGTACCAGAGGAGCTTACACTCTAATGTCCCCTCCCCCGCAGTCACACACTATACATGTTCTATACGGTGGGATCAGTTCTGTATCATCTCTGTTTCTTTTTCTCTTCCAGCATTACTGACAAGCATTGCCACACAGAGTACAACCGCTGCACCACCTGCCACGGCCACAACCGCAGCAAATACTGCAAATAGTACTACAGCTGCACCACCAGCCACGGCCACAAGGAATAATACAAGTACCACAAATGGTACTACCACTGCACCACCTGCCACGGCCACAACCACAGGGAATAATACAAGTACCGCAAATAGTACTACAGCTGCACCACCTGCCACGGCCACAACCGCAGGGAATAATACAAGTACCACAAATGGTACTACCACTGCACCACCTGCCACAACCACAGGAAATAATACAAGTACTGCAAATAGTACTACAGCTGCACCACCTGCCACAGGCACAACCGCAGTAAATAATGCAAGTACTGCAAATAGTACTACAGCTGCACCACCTGCCACAACCGCAGGGAATAATACAAGTACTGCAAATGGTACAACCACTGCACCACCTGCCACGGCCACAACCGCAGGGAATAATACAAGTACCGCAAATAGTACTACAGCTGCACCACCTGCCACGGCAACAACCGCAGTAAATAATGCAAGTACTGCAAATAGTACTACCACTGCACCACCTGCCACAACTGCAGGGAATAATACAAGTACCACAAATAGTACAACCACTGCACCACCTGCCACAACCGCAGTAAATAATGCAAGTACTGCAAATAGTACTACAACTGCACCACCTGCCACAACCACAGGAAATAATACAAGTACTGCAAATAGTACTACCACTGCACCACCTGCCACAGGCACAACCGCAGTAAATAATGCAAGTACTGCAAATAGTACTACAGCTGCACCACCTGCCACAACCGCAGGGAATAATACAAGTACCACAAATAGTACAACCACTGCACCACCTGCCACAACCGCAGTAAATAATGCAAGTACTGCAAATAGTACTACAGCTGCACCACCTGCCACAGGCACAACCGCAGTAAATAATGCAAGTACTGCAAATAGTACTACCACTGCACCACCTGCCACGGGCTCAACCACAGTGAGTAATACAAGTACTGCAAATAGTACTACAGCTGCACCACCTGCCACGGGCTCAACCACAGTGAGTAATACAAGTACTGCAAATAGTACTACAGCTGCACCACCTGCCACGGGCTCAACCACAGTGAGTAATACAAGTACTGCAAATAGTACTACAGCTGCACCACCTGCCACGGGCTCAACCACAGTAAATACTGCAAGTACTGCAAATAGTACTACAGCTGCACCACCTGCCACGGGCCCAACCACAGCAAATACTGCAAGTACTGCAAATAGTACTACAGCTGCACGACCTGCCACGGGCACAACCACAGTGAATACTGCAAGTACTGCAAATAGTACTACAGCTGCACCACCTGCCACAGGCACGACCACAGCAAATACTGCAAGTACTGCAAATAGTACTACAGCTGCACCACCTGCCACAGGCTCAACCACAGCAAATACTGCAAGTACTGCAAATAGTACTACAGCTGCACCACCTGCCACAGGCACAACCACAGCAAATACTGCAAGTACTGCAAATAGTACTACAGCTGCACCACCTGCCACAGGCTCAACCACAGCAAATACTGCAAGTTCTACAAAAATTACATCAGCTACTCCAACCACTCCAAGTACTGCAACATCCACAGCAAATGCAGCAACTTCAAATGCCACGAGCGCAGCCACAGCGAAAAGCCCAGACGTGGCCACGTCACCCAGCACCTCGGCGGTACAGACTACAAGTCAGCTCATCACTACTATCTACATGAGACTACACATCACCAACATGGAGTATTCCACCGTCCTCAATGACCCAACCTCCGCCCTCTTCCGGGACCTGCAGACTAAGATCAACACTCTGGTGAGGGATTTGTCCGGCCACGAATGTATTGTCCCCCCGCCACCCTCAGAGCGTCTTCTAATCTATTCTTTGTGTTCTTTACAGTTTAACAACGTATATAACTGCTCCACCTGCTCGACCCGTGACACCTACCTCGGGGTATTAATTCTGGCTTTCAGGTGAGTGACCAATTTACATAATTTTTTGTACAAACAGATAATGAATGGATGGGCCACGTAGGCAAAGGTCCAGGGGGATGATGTTTCCAGGGGAAGTATTCTGCTATCTTATCAGACGTCCTGATTATGTATGCAAAGACTAAACAATGGAGATCTAAATCCCGTATACTACACACAGTGCTGGAACAATCAGCTGCAAAGGTCAGAAATAGGTGTGCCACGTAAGGGGGGAGGGGAGTATATAGACCAAATCTGTCCCTGTCTGTAATTGTAGGAGACGGCAGACGCCTCCGAGAATTCTTTATTTAAAATGCAAACATGGGGCCCCATGAACTAACAGAGGCGTGGCACTAGAGGGGCACAGATTGTGACATTCCCACTGGTGTGACAAACAATCACAACGTTCCCGTGGAATGTGATACGTGCATCAGTAATGAGAACATCGATCTTTGTAGAATGTCACAATTTGACACCGCTACAAATCCACGTCATGTACAGTGCAACCGCTACAAATCCACATCATATACAGTGCCACCCCTACAAATCCACATCATATACAGTGCCACCCCTACAAATCCACGTCATATACAGTGCCACCCCTACAAATCCACATCATGTACAGTGCCACCCCTACAAATCCACGTCATATACAGTGCCACCCCTACAAATCCACATCATGTACAGTGCCACCCCTACAAATCCACATCATGTACAGTGCCACCACTACAAATCCACGTCATATACAGTGCCACCCCTACAAATCCACATCATGTACAGTGCCACCCCTACAAATCCACATCATGTACAGTGCCACCCCTACAAATCCACGTCATATACAGTGCCACCCCTACAAATCCACATCATATACAGTGCCACCGCTACAAATCCACATCATGTACAGTGCCACCCCTACAAATCCACATCATGTACAGTGCCACCCCTACAAATCCACATCATGTACAGTGCCACCCCTACAAATCCACGTCATATACAGTCCCACCCCTACAAATCCACGTCATATACAGTGCCACCGCTACAAATCCACGTCATATACAGTGCCACCCCTACAAATCCACGTCATATACAGTGCCACCCCTACAAATCCACGTCATATACAGTGCCACCGCTACAAATCCACATCATGTACAGTGCCACCCCTACAAATCCACATCATGTACAGTGCCACCCCTACAAATCCACATCATGTACAGTGCCACCCCTACAAATCCACGTCATATACAGTCCCACCCCTACAAATCCACGTCATATACAGTGCCACCGCTACAAATCCACGTCATATACAGTGCCACCCCTACAAATCCACGTCATATACAGTGCCACCCCTACAAATCCACGTCATATACAGTGCCACCCCTACAAATCCACATCATGTACAGTGCCACCCCTACAAATCCACATCATATACAGTGCCACCCCTACAAATCCACGTCATGTACAGTGCAACCGCTACAAATCCACGTCATATACAGTGCCACCCCTACAAATCCACGTCATATACAGTGCCACCCCTACAAATCCACGTCATATACAGTGCCACCCCTACAAATCCACATCATGTACAGTGCCACCACTACAAATCCACGTCATATACAGTGCCACCCCTACAAATCCATGTCATATACAGTGCCACCCCTACAAATCCACGTCATATACAGTGCCACCCCTACAAATCCACGTCATATACAGTGCCACCCCTACAAATCCACGTCATATACAGTGCCACCCCTACAAATCCACGTCATATACAGTGCCACCGCTACAAATCCACGTCATATACAGTACCACCGCTACAAATCCACGTCATATACAGTGCCACCCCTACAAATCCACATCATGTACAGTGCCACCGCTACAAATCCACATCATATACAGTGCCACCGCTACAAATCCACGTCATGTACAGTGCCACCCCTACAAAACCACATCATATACAGCGCCACCACTACAAATCCACGTCATTTACAGTGCCACCCCTACAAATCCACGTCATATACAGCGCCACCGCTACAAATCCACGTCATATACAGTGCCACCCCTACAAATCCACGTCATGTACAGTGCCACCGCTACTAATCCACATCATATACAGTGCCACCCCTACAAATCCACATCATGTACAGTGCCACTGCTACTAATCCACGTCATGTACAGTGCCACCCCTACAAATCCACGTCATATACAGTGCCACTGCTGCAAATCCACATCATGTACAGTGCCACCGCTACAAATCCACGTCATGTACAGTGCCACCCCTACAAATCCACATCATGTACAGTGCCACCGCTACAAATCCACATCATATACAGTGCCACCGCTACAAATCCACGTCATGTACAGTGCCACCCCTACAAAACCACATCATATACAGTGCCACCCCTACAAATCCACGTCATATACAGTGCCACCCCTACAAATCCACGTCATATACAGCGCCACCGCTACAAATCCACGTCATATACAGTGCCACCCCTACAAATCCACGTCATGTACAGTGCCACCGCTACTAATCCACATCATATACAGTGCCACCCCTACAAATCCACATCATGTACAGTGCCACTGCTACTAATCCACGTCATGTACAGTGCCACCCCTACAAATCCACGTCATATACAGTGCCACTGCTGCAAATCCACATCATGTACAGTGCCACCCCTACAAATCCACGTCATGTACAGTGCCACCCCTACAAATCCACGTCATGTACAGTGCCACTGCTACTAATCCACGTCATGTACAATGCCACCGCTACAAATCCACGTCATGTACAGTGCCACCGCTACAAATACTCTGTAGATACTCTGTGGATCCTCTGTAGATATTTTGTGGATCCTCTGTAGATACTCTGTGGATCCTCTGTGGATACTCTGTGGATCCTCTGTAGATATTTTGTGGATCCTCTGTAGATACTCTGTGGATCCTCTGTAGATACTCTGTAGATACTCTGTGGATCCTCTGTAGATATTTTGTGGATCCTCTGTGGATACTCTGTGGATCCTCTGTAGATACTCTGTGGATACTCTGTAGATACTCTGTGGATACTCTGTGGATCCTCTGTAGATACTCTGTGGATCCTCTGTAGATATTTTGTGGATCCTCTGTGGATACTCTGTGGATACTCTGTGGATCCTCTGTAGATACTCTGTAGATCCTCTGTAGATACTCTGTGGATCTTCTATGGGTCCTCTGTAGATCCTCTGTAGATACACTGTGGATCCTCTGTAGATACTCTGTGGATCCTATGTAGATACTCTGTGGATACTCTGTGGATACTCTGTGGATACTCTGTGGATCCTCTGTAGATACTCTGTGGATCCTCTGTGGATCCTCTGTGGATCCTCTGTAGATATTCTGTGGATCCTCTGTAGATATTCTGTGGGTCCTCTGTAGATACTCTGTGGATCCTCTGTAGATACTCTGTGGGTCCTCTGTAGATACTCTGTGGGTCCTCTGTAGATACTCTGTGGGTCCTCTGTAGATACTCTGTGGATACTCTGTAGATACTCTGTGGGTCCTCTGTGGATCCTCTGTAGATACTCTGTGGGTCCTCTGTAGATACTCTGTAGATACTCTGTGGATCCTATGTAGATACTCTGTGGATCCTCTGTGGATCCTCTGTAGATACTCTGTGGATCCTCTGTAGATACTCTGTGGATCCTATGTAGATACTCTGTGGATCCTCTGTAGATATTCTGTGGGTCCTCTGTAGATACTCTGTGGATCCTCTGTAGATACTCTGTGGGTCCTCTGTAGATACTCTGTGGGTCCTCTGTAGATACTCTGTGGGTCCTCTGTGGATCCTCTGTAGATACTCTGTGGGTCCTCTGTAGATACTCTGTAGATACTCTGTGGATCCTATGTAGATACTCTGTGGATCCTCTGTGGATCCTCTGTAGATACTCTGTGGATCCTCTGTAGATACTCTGTGGATCCTATGTAGATACTCTGTGGATCCTCTGTGGATACTCTGTAGATCCTCTGTGGATACTCTGTGGATCCTCTGTGGATACTCTGTGGATACTCTGTGGATACTCTGTGGATACTCTGTAGATACTCTGTGGATCCTCTGTGGATCCTCTGTGGATCCTCTGTAGATACTCTGTGGATACTCTGTGGATCCTCTGTGGATACTCTGTGGATCCTCTGTGGATACTCTGTAGATACTCTGTAGATACTCTGTGGATCCTCTGTGGATCCTCTGTAGATACTCTGTAGATACTCTGTGGATCCTCTGTAGATACTCTGTGGATCCTCTGTGGATCCTCTGTAGATACTCTGTGGATCCTCTGTGGATCCTCTGTAGATACTCTGTGGATCCTCTGTAGATTCTCTGTGGATCCTCTGTGGATCCTCTGTAGATACTCTGTGGATCCTCTGTAGATACTCTGTAGATCCTCTGTGGATACTCTGTGGATCCTCTGTGGATACTCTGTGGATCCTCTGTAGATACTCTGTAGATCCTCTGTAGATACTCTGTGGATCCTCTGTGGATACTCTGTGGATCCTCTGTAGATACTCTGTGGATCCTCTGTAGATCCTCTGTGGATCCTCTGTGGATACTCTGTGGATCCTCTGTAGATACTCTGTGGATCCTCTGTAGATCCTCTGTGGATCCTCTGTGGATCCTCTGTAGATACTCTGTGGATCCTCTGTGGATCCTCCATGTAATCCATTCTCCTCCTCTTTGCAGCGCCGGGTCCATCAATGCCGACACACAGACCCAATTTAAAGGGACGGAAAGTGCCAGCACCGCACAGAACACCCTGACAGAGGCGCTGTCCAAGAACAGCAATGAGCTGAACGGTCTCCGAATAGACACCGTACAAGGTAAGTGACCGCAGACCGAATACTCGTGTCCAGGTCATTTCTGGATGGGGGAGGGGGGGAACAGCAGTTTATATATTTTCCTGGTGGTGACCCCATCCCATCCCTACATACAGGGTGTCATCGGGACAGGAAATGGAGGGTCAGTCTCTTCCTGTTGGTTGTATGATCTCAGATCTTGTCTCACCGTCCAATCACTGTCTTTCCTTCCTTCCCACAGCCAGCACAATGCCATTCGCCTCCAGTTCCGCCTCCACGGTGCCGGGATGGGGGATCGCTCTGCTGGTCCTGGCCTCAGTCCTCGTCCTCCTCTGCATCATCTTCATCGTCGTCATGGTGAGTACTTGGCTTCCTTCCAGTCATGGCCGTCCCATCTTCTCCGGGTTCCCAGAATCCTCCAGTCACTCTCTTCCTCTCCCTCCCCCGCAGATCGTCCTTCTCTGCCGCCGGAAGACCTCCGGATACATGGACATGTTCACCACCCGGGGCTCCTACCACTCCATGAACGACTACACCTCCTACCAGACGCACGGGCGCTACGTGGCACCAAACAAGTACGAGGTAAGTGCTGGCGCTGGTCATGGCGGTCAATCCTGCATTTTACTGGTGGCCAATGATTGCTTCAATATAGTGGAGTCTCACTTCTGTCGCTGCATTCCCAATCAATCATGTTGAAACTTAACAGAGGAGCACACATACAGGAACTATTTCAATGTAAGGTACAGGAGGCTCCACCCCCATGGAGCTATACAGAGGGAGGCATTGCCCTTCAGTGCCTGCAGGTCTGGAGACTCCTCCTACTGCGACTATTAGTGACATCACACTGGTGACGCCCACCTTACCTTCTCTCCTCCCTCTGATCCTGACTGTTGCCTGATTTCTGATGAACACACATACAGGAACTATTTCGAAGTATAGTACAGGGAGCTCCGCCCCTGCAGAGCTATACAAAGGGAGGCAGTGCTCTTTAGTGCCTGCAGTTCTGGAGCCTCCTCCTACTGGGACTATCAGTGACATCACACTGGTGACTCCCACCTTTTCTCCTCCCTCTTATCTTGAATGTTGCCTGGTTTCTGACGATCACACATACAGGAACTATTTCAAAGTAAGGTACAGGGAGCTCCGCCCCTGCAGAGCTATACAAAGGGAGGCATTGCCCTTCAGTGCCTGCAGGTCTGGAGACTCCTCCTACTGGGACTATTAGTGACATCACACTGGTGACGCCCACCTTACCTTCTCTCCTCCCTCTGATCCTGACTGTTGCCTGATTTCTGATGAACACACATACAGGAACTATTTTGAAGTATAGTACAGGGAGCTCCGCCCCTGCAGAGCTATACAAAGGGAGGCAGTGCTCTTTAGTGCCTGCAGTTCTGGAGCCTCCTCCTACTGGGACTATCAGTGACATCACACTGGTGACTCCCACCTTTTCTCCTCCCTCTTATCTTGAATGTTGCCTGGTTTCTGACGATCACACATACAGGAACTATTTCGAAGTAAGGTACAGGGAGCTCCGCCCCTGCAGAGCTATACAAAGGGAGGCAGTGCTCTTTAGTGCCTGCAGGTCTGGAGCCTCCTCCTACTGGGACTATTAGTGACATCACACTGGTGACTCCCACCTTTTCTCCTCCCTCTTATCTTGAATGTTGCCTGATTTCTGAGGAGCACACATACAGGAACTATTTCAAAGTAAGGTACAGGGAGCTCCGCCCCCGCAGAGCTTTATAGAGGGAGATAACACCCTTCAGTGCCTGCAGGTCTGGAGACTCCTCCTACTGGGACTATCAGTGACATCACACTGGTGACCCCCACCTTAACCCCTGAGCCCTAACCCTTCCCCCTCCTGGCCCCCAGACAGTGTTACTGCAAGCCTGATTTCAGCTTTCAGCTGGTGTGTGAAAAATGATCAGATGATGTGTGGAAGGATTTGTCCTTTGCTTTCTGTCCTTTCCCCTGTGCCGGTCACATGGAGAGGCTGAGAGCCGCCACATGCCGGTCCCTTCCCACCCTTCCTCGGGGTTAATGATTGACAGCGGAGATGTGCCGGTGTCCAGGAGACGGCTGAGCACAACATCTGCTGACGGCAGAGAGCGACCCGAGGCGCCAACAATAGCGACGCCTTCACCCCCCCATCACCCGCAATTTGCATCTCTTTTACTTGCAAATGATGAGAAAAGTCAATGTGTGCGGAGTCACCCCACAACCCAACATACAGAGGGGGAGGGGAGGGATGTATAGGAAATATACCGAGAGGGACCGCCCCCAACGCCACAACGTTATACCTACCACAGGAGCTTACACTCTAATATCCCCCCACATCAGTCTCTGTACCACAGGAGCTTACACTCTAATATCCCCCCACATCAGTCTCTGTACCACAGGAGCTTACACTCTAATATCCCCCCACATCAGTCTCTGTACCACAGGAGCTTACACTCTAATGTCCCCCCACATCAGTCTCTGTACCACAGGAGCTTACACTCTAATATCCCCCCACATCAGTCTCTGTACCACAGGAGCTTACACTCTAATATCCCCCCACATCAGTCTCTGTACCACAGGAGCTTACACTCTAATATCCCCCCACATCAGTCTCTGTACCACAGGAGCTTACACTCTAATGTCCCCCCACATCAGTCTCTGTACCACAGGAGCTTACACTCTAATGTCCCCCCCCACACCAGTCTCTGTACCACAAGAGCTTACACTCTAATGTCCCCCCACACATCAGTCTCTGTACCACAGGAGCTTACACTCTAATGTCCCCCCCTCCCCACATCAGTCTCTGTACCACAGGAGCTTACACTCTAATGTCCCCCCCCCCACATCAGTCTCTGTACCACAGGAGCTTACACTCTAATGTCCCCCCCCGACATCAGTCTCTGTACCACAGGAGCTTACACTCTAATGTCCCCCCACACATCAGTCTCTGTACCACAAGAGCTTACACTCTAATGTCCCCCCACACATCAGTCTCTGTACCACAGGAGCTTACACTCTAATGTCCCCCCACACATCAGTCTCTGTACCACAAGAGCATACACTCTAATGTCCCCCCACACATCAGTCTCTGTACCACAAGAGCATACACTCTAATGTCCCCCCACACATCAGTCTCTGTACCACAGGAGCTTACACTCTAATGTCCCCCCCTCCCCACATCAGTCTCTGTACCACAGGAGCTTACACTCTAATGTCCCCCCACATCAGTCTCTGTACCACAGGAGCTTACACTCTAATGTCCCCCCCCCCACATCAGTCTCTGTACCACAGGAGCTTACACTCTAATGTCCCCCCCCGACATCAGTCTCTGTACCACAGGAGCTTACACTCTAATGTCCCCCCCAACATCAGTCTCTGTACCACAGGAGCTTACACTCTAATGTCCCCCCTCCCCACATCAGTCTCTGTACCACAGGAGCTTACACTCTAATGTCCCCTCCCCCACATCAGTCTCTGTACCACAGGAGCTTCCACTCTAATGTCCCCTCCCCACATCAGTCTCTGTACCACAGGAGCTTACACTCCAATGTCTCCCCCACATCAGTCTCTGTACCACAGGAGCTTACACTCTAATGTCCCCCCTCCCCACATCAGTCTCTGTACCACAGGAGCTTACACTCTAATGTCCCCTCCCCCACATCAGTCTCTGTACCACAGGAGCTTACACTCTAATGTCCCCTCCCCACATCAGTCTCTGTACCACAGGAGCTTACACTCCAATGTCTCCCCCACATCAGTCTCTGTACCACAGGAGCTTACACTCTAATGCCCTCCCCACACATCATTCTCTATACCAGAGGAGCTTACACTCTAATGCCCTCCCCCCCCCCACATCAGTCTCTATACCAGAGGAGCTTACACTCTAATGTCCCCCCCCCATCAGTCTCTGTACCACAGGAGCTTACACTCTAATGTCCCCCCCCCCCCACATCAGTCTCTGTACCAGAGGAGCTTACACTTTAATGTCCCCTCCCCATCAGTCTCTGTAGAGAGGAGCTGACACTCTATTCCCCTGTGTATAGCACACAGTATAGGACCTGCGGCGTTGTCCTTGTCGCTCCCAGGACCGGTTCCAGCAGGATAACTGTAGGTTATTGAAGAGTCAGATTTGCATTTTGATGTTTGCATAATAAAGCGGAAAGTTTGGCGTGCGAACGGCGGATAATTACTGCGCCTCGGGGTCTCCGCCTACAAAGCCGGGATCCTAAAGGGTTAATGACCCGGAGAACCCGACACCTTCCGACCATACATTACACCTATCGTAGTATGTGTGATGTCATATCATAGTATGTGTGATGTCATATCATAGTATGTGTGATGTCATATCATAGTATGTGTGATGTCATATCATTGTATGTGTGATGTCATATCATCGTATGTGTGATGTCATATCATTGTATGTGTGATGTCATATCATTATTATGTGTGATGTCATATCATTGTATGTGTGATGTCATATCATTATTATGTGTGATGTCATATCATCGTATGTGTGATGTCATATCATTGTATGTGTGATGTCATATCATCGTATGTGTGATGTCATATCATAGTATGTGTGATGTCATATCATTGTATGTGTGATGTCATATCATTGTATGTGTGATGTCATATCATCGTATGTGTGATGTCATATCATTGTATGTGTGATGTCATATCATTGTATGTGTGATGTCATATCATTGTATGTGTGATGTCATATCATAGTATGTGTGATGTCATATCATAGTATGTGTGATGTCATATCATAGTATGTGTGATGTCATATCATAGTATGTGTGATGTCATATCATCGTATGTGTGATGTCATATCATTGTATGTGTGATGTCATATCATTATTATGTGTGATGTCATATCATCGTATGTGTGATGTCATATCATTGTATGTGTGATGTCATATCATCGTATGTGTGATGTCATATCATAGTATGTGTGATGTCATATCATTGTATGTGTGATGTCATATCATTGTATGTGTGATGTCATATCATCGTATGTGTGATGTCATATCATTGTATGTGTGATGTCATATCATTGTATGTGTGATGTCATATCATAGTATGTGTGATGTCATATCATAGTATGTGTGATGTCATATCATTGTATGTGTGATGTCATATCATAGTATGTGTGATGTCATATCATAGTATGTGTGATGTCATATCATAGTATGTGTGATGTCATATCATTGTATGTGTGATGTCATATCATTGTATGTGTGATGTCATATCATCGTATGTGTGATGTCATATCATAGTATGTGTGATGTCATATCATTGTATGTGTGATGTCATATCATTATTATGTGTGATGTCATATCATTGTATGTGTGATGTCATATCATTGTATGTGTGATGTCATATCATTGTATGTGTGATGTCATATCATAGTATGTGTGATGTCATATCATTGTATGTGTGATGTCATATCATCGTATGTGTGATGTCATATCATTGTATGTGTGATGTCATATCATCGTATGTGTGATGTCATATCATAGTATGTGTGATGTCATATCATCGTATGTGTGATGTCATATCATTGTATGTGTGATGTCATATCATCGTATGTGTGATGTCATATCATAGTATGTGTGATGTCATATCATTGTATGTGTGATGTCATATCATTATTATGTGTGATGTCATATCATTATTATGTGTGATGTCATATCATCGTATGTGTGATGTCATATCATTATTATGTGTGATGTCATATCATTGTATGTGTGATGTCATATCATTGTATGTGTGATGTCATATCATAGTATGTGTGATGTCATATCATTGTATGTGTGATGTCATATCATTATTATGTGTGATGTCATATCATTGTATGTGTGATGTCATATCATTGTATGTGTGATGTCATATCATAGTATGTGTGATGTCATATCATTGTATGTGTGATGTCATATCATAGTATGTGTGATGTCATATCATTGTATGTGTGATGTCATATCATAGTATGTGTGATGTCATATCATCGTATGTGTGATGTCATATCATTGTATGTGTGATGTCATATCATTGTATGTGTGATGTCATATCATTATTATGTGTGATGTCATATCATTGTATGGAGGATGATGTCAGAGAATATCATTGTATGGATGATGATGTCATAGTATATCATTGTATGGATGATGATGTCATAGTATATCATTGTATGGATGATGTCATATCATTGTATGTGTGATGTCATATCATTGTATGTGTGATGTCATATCATTGTATGTGTGATGTCATAGAATATCATTGTATGGATGATGTCATAGAATATCATTGTATGGATGATGTCATAGTATATCATTGTATGGATGATGTCATAGTATATCATTGTATGGATGATGTCATAGAATATCATTGTATGGATGATGTCATAGTATATCATTGTATGGATGATGTCATATCATTGTATGGAGGATGATGTCATAGTATATCATTGTATGGAGGATGATGTCATAGAATGAGGCTGCAGAGAAAGGGGCGTGTGTTTGAGCTTTGGGGTGCCCACCCTAATGCAGTATAGGCTGCGCACACCTATGGAGCATGGCTTGCGTTTTCGCCGTCCTTTCCGTGTGACCGCGGCTCCTATCTCCTCCCCGGACAGGTGATGATTTATGGAGGACCCTGAGAAGTCGGCTCCGCGCTGATAACGCCGCCAATGTAAACAGATAAAGTGGCCCCGAGCTGAACCCGCCGCTGATTTCCCAACACCGCCTCGCCATGTTTGCGCTTTACACAAAGGAATGGATGTCAGCGGGCGGCGGCGGCGGTCAGAACTGCGAGTTAATGATTAGCGGCGGATTGACTCGTACAATCTGGTGCCACGACACCAACTGACCCCCGCCCTTCCCCCGCGTCACAGCGCCATATTTACAGGAATCGGAGAATTCAACAGCGAAAAACCGAAAACCGCACTGAAAATCATTACAATCATAGGTTTATTTTTTATTGAATGGTCGGCTTTAAATGTGACGCGCCCGAGCGCACCCGCACTTTGTTGTACCTGTAGGCGTGACCTGAGCCTTAGGGATGGAACTATTGGGGGGGGGGACCAGATCTGCCATGGCGGTACTCCCCTCCCCCCTTACAATATAGGGAGGCTGCCCTGATAAACGTACTGCTGACCTTATAATGAAATGGCGCCAAGTCGGGGCAAGGTCAAAGTAAGCCCCTCCCCCTTAATGATCAGACCCGGGGACTTGCCGGCTTTTGTCCGGAGATGCCGGATTTTCACTGAGGTTTCCTCCTCCTCCAGACTGCGATTTCTGTCTCGCTGCTCAGGGGCGGGACTGACTGCAGTGCAGTCAGAGGGAGGAGTCTGTTCTCTCCACCATCCAATGGCAGCCTTTTGTGGGCAGGTAGTAGCAGGGGACACACCTCTTTCTTAGTACTGAACTCCTCTGGGGAGTGAGGCCGGCTGCCCTTCTTCTCCGTCATGTGATATCAGATGTGAGCTGGTTGAAGGTGTCCCCTCTGCCTAAGCACCCAAGGCACCTGCCCCTTCTGCCCCCTCCAACCCCGCCCTGATAATATCCTCCCCTTTGTCATGTGATGTATGAGCTGCTCCTTCTGCCCCCTCCTTGACCCCGCCCTGATAATATCCTCCTCCTTGTTATGTGACGTATGAGCTCAGAGCTACCTCAGTGGGTTTCAGGTCCCTCCCTCTGCGGAAGCGCCCAAGGCGGGTGTCTCTTCAGCCCCCCCTCTGACCCAGCCATAAAAACGGCCTCCTCCGTGTCATGTGATGTATGAGCTCTGGGCTACCTTAGCGCGTTGCAGGTCCCCTCTCTGCTGAAGCGCCCTAGGCGGCTGTCCCTTCTGCCCTCCCCAAGACCTGTCCCTGATCACAGCTTTGTCACGCCCATTCCCCGCCTTTATTATTGAACCTTTGACCAAGGACAAGTGTGTTGAGTGCGGGCTCCTCTGTGTGCTGTGGGCGGAGCCTATGATGGAGGCTGTCCAGTGGTTTCAGCTTTTCCTCCAGACAACCTCCCACCATCTCTGCCATGGGAACCCGGATGTATGACTAGTTGGTGCCGGGGGGGGGTTGGATTGTGTTTGTGGTGAGGACCTGTCATGGCGGCAGTGGGCGGGGCTCCTGTCCAGCCAGCGTTAGTTGTGGGCGGTCCAGCCGCCATGACAGGTTCTCATCTTAAAGTGAAAGTCTCCCCATGTAAGGCGCACCTCTGACAGTTCTCGTTTCTTCTCTTTCAGACAGCCGGGAACGGAACCAAGAACCAATTTTCCTACTCCAACCAGGGCCTAGAGACCGACAACCTGTGAGAAGGCCCCGCGGGGGAGGGGCCGCACAACCCCCGCAGACTGATCATTGAGAGACGCGGCACGCTGCTGGCCGCCATTGGGGGACAATTTAAAGGCGGAGCCCTGGAGCCCAAGGTACCGCCTCCGGGATCTCTTTATTCTATGGAACTCCGCCTGCAACAGAACTCTGACCCCGCCCCCAGGACTGCTGGAACAGCTTAGAGGGGAACTCCCCCCGCTTTATATTATTTCTTCTATGGGAAATCTACACCCCTTCCTGTCTATGGTGTCCACAGGCTTCTACCTGCCAGGAGGAACTTCCCTGCTCTGCTCCTGCATGAGCTGTGCTTCCATAGAGGAACAAAGGACGTTATGTTACATGGGGGGAGGGGTCACTTCTCAGGGTCTCCTGTGTCTGATTCTCAGCTCCGCCCCTTGATGCTCTGTCACCTGTATGTGTTATGCAGCTGGAGAAGTGAGACTCTGTAATGGCTTCCCCCCTCCCCTCCCCCCCCAGAAGATAGAGGAATCCTGGCAGTGCCTCGCCCCACCGTCCCCCACCCATATCCCAGGTGTCAGGGCGGAGTGCCTCATTCACCTGGATGGTTCCAGAGAATGGACAGCCAATGTGCAACCAATCAGTCCCATCATCACGGTGAGGTGCGCACAGGCGCGCCCCCCACGCCTCCGGCTCTTCCGCTCAGCCTGGCGGATAATCGCACTGAGTCAGAGCCGAGATTCCTTTCCTTCTCCCCCCCCCCCATGGCGTAATACACCCCCCCCTCCCCCGTGTGTGAATGTGAAAAGACAGGCCCGGGGAACAACAAGTGCCAGCATGACCCCATCTCCTACCCCGCTTCTTACCACATTCACCCAGCCCTACTCAGTCTTATCACATTCACCCCACATTCACCCAGTCCTCAATCTTATCACATTCACCCTACATTCACCCAGCCCTGCTCAGTCATATCACATTCACCTCACATTCACCCAGTCCTCAGCCTTATCCCATTCACCCACCCCTCAATCTTATCACATTCACCCCACATTCACCCAGTCCTCAATCTTATCACATTCACCCTACATTCACCCAGCCCTGCTCAGTCATATCACATTCACCTCACATTCACCCAGTCCTCAGCCTTATCCCATTCACCCACCCCTCAATCTTATCACATTCACCCCACATTCTCCCAGTCCTCAGTCTTATCACATTCACTTCACATTCACCCAGTCCTCAGTCTTATCCCATTCACCCACCCCTCAGTCTTATCACATTCACCTCACATTCACCCAGCCCTACTCAGTCATATCACATTCACCTCACATTCACCCACCCCTCAATCTTATCACATTCACCTCACATTCTCCCAGTCCTCAGTCTTATCACATTCACTTCACATTCACCCAGTCCTCAGTCTTATCCCATTCACCCACCCCTCAGTCTTATCACATTCACCTAACATTCACCCAGCCCTACTCAGTCATATCACATTCACCTCACATTCACCCACCCCTCAATCTTATCACATTCACCTCACATTCACTCACCCCTCAGTCTTATCACATTCACCCCACATTCACCCAGTCCTCAGCCTTATCACATTCACCCACCCCTCAGTCTTATCACATTCACCTCACATTCACCCAGCCCTACTCAGTCATATCACATTCACCTCACATTCACGCACCCCTCAATCTTATCACATTCACCTCACATTCACCCAGTCCTCAGCCTTATCGCATTCACCCACCCCTCAGTCTTATCACATTCACCTCACATTCACCCCACATTCACCCACCCCTCAGACTTGTCACATTCACCCCACATTCACCCAGCCCTCAGTCTCATCACATTCACCCACCCCTCAGTCTTATCACATTCACCCCACATTCACCCACCCCTCAGTCTCATCACATTCACCCACCCCTCAGTCTTATCACATTCACCCACCCCTCAGTCTCATCACATTCACCCACCCCTCAGTCTTATCACATTCACCCACCCCTCAGTCTCATCACATTCACCCACCCCTCAGTCTCATCACATTCACCCACCCCTCAGTCTCATCACATTCACCCACCCCTCAGTCTTATCACATTCACCCACCCCTCAGTCTTATCACATTCCCCCCACATTGGCTGTGCTGCTCTGGATCTTTTACCTGTAAAGGTGGGGGGATGGTGGGGGAGGGGTGTCAGAGTCGGGGGTCCGGCAGGGTTCCAGAGACGCCGTCCGCTCGGTGTGACGGTTCTATGACGGCTCCCGCCGCTCACTTTATTTATTGTACATAACAGAGTATCTGCACACTCCATGCTGATCCGAGGAGGCGGAGCCCTGTGCTGGAGACCCGCCCCCGAGGAACGCTACACTGTGACTTCCTATTTACTGAACTTATTATAAAGTGTTTCTTTTTCTGCAATGCAAAACCTCTCAGCCAATGGGATTGTAAGGAGTGAGATGACGGAATGTCGGGGATGGAAGGTTTCCCGCACATGTTACAAACCCCTCGAAGTTCTCCGCACACCTTACAATCTGACAGAACTCCCCCTTATCTATCCAATCAGGGCGGCCCTCCTTGGGATTGTACAATCAGATTGTAAGGTGTGTGGCCAGTTTTCATGATTTTATATATTTACCGCATTGCCTTTTTCTGGGGGGAGGGGGGTCCAGGGCAGATCTGAGGGCCCATGGGGGCGTGACTGACAGGGATGTCCCTCCCCCAGCTGCCTAGCCCAGCCCCCTTTTCCCACCCTCAGTGTGATCTATTTATATCTGTATTATTAATGATTTATTTTCAATAAAGAAAATTAAACAAATTGATTCTGATTGATTCCCATGATTGGGGGGGAGGGGCGGGGCGGGGTCACGGAAGGACGCCATCATTAACCATATATATGGGAGTGGTTTCCTGGGATTAGAGGAGAAGATATTCGCTGTGACCCTGGAATCGTTTTTATCAGCCAATGGACTTTCCCATGAGCCTCTGGGCCGGGTCCAGCGTCCCCTAGACTTACCGTTTCCATCCCTTCACCCAAGAAATGATGGTGGTGCCGCTGGTCACATAGGCGAAGAGTTAACACTCTTTGGCCACCTCTATGGCCTTGGGGGACATCATGACGTCACTTCCTGTCCAGGCTGAAATCTCTCTATGGCCTTGGAGGACTGGAGTTATGTCATGATATCACTTCCTGTCCAGGCTGAAACCCCTCTATGGCCTTGGAGGACCTGAGCGACATCATGATATCACTTCCTGTCCAGGCTGAAACCCCTCTATGGCCTTGGAGGACCTGAGCGACATCATGATATCACTTCCTGTCCAGGCTGAAACACCTCTATGGCCTTGGAGGACCTGAGCGACTTCATGACCTCCCTTCCTGTCCAGGCTGAAATCCCTCTATGGCCTTGGAGGACCAGAGTTATGCCATGATGTCACTTCCTGTCCAGGCTGAAACACCTCTATGGCCTTGGAGGACCGGAGCGACGTCTTAATGTCACTTCCTGTCCAGGCTGAAACACCTCTATGGCTTTGGAGGACCTGAGCGACTTCATGACCTCCCTTCCTGTGCAGGTTAAAACACCTCTATGGCCTTGGAGGACCGGAGTGACGTCATGTTTGGTATTTATTTACTCGCCGTAACTTCATCTTTTATCCTATACAAAAAATTGGGGTAACTTTTGCGTTTTTTTTAATTCATTAAAGTGTATTTTTTCCCCAAAAAATGGCGTTTGCAAAACTACTGCGCAAATACTGCGTGACGTAAAAAAATTGCAACAAGAATGCATTGTCCCGGAATAAACCTGAGTGTGACCCCTGAGGAAGTGATCCCATCCCACGAAACGCGTCGGGAGAAAATCTCCCTGTGACGTAAAAAAATTGCAACAAGAATGCATTGTCCCGGAATGTATTGTCCCGGAATGTATTGTCCCAGAATTTATTGTCCCGGAATGTATTGCCCCGGAATGCATTGTCCCGGAATGTATTGTCCCGGAATGTATTGTCCCAGAATTTATTGTCCCGGAATGTATTGCCCCGGAATGCATTGTCCCGGAATGTTTTGTCCCGGAATGTATTGTCCCAGAATTTATTGTCCCGGAATGTATTGTCCCGGAATGCATTGTCCCGGAATGCATTGTCCCGGAATGTATTGTCCCGGAATGCATTGTCCCGGAATGCATTGTCCCGGAATGTATTGTCCCGGAATGTATTGTCCCAGAATTTATTGTCCCGGAATGTATTGTCCCGGAATGCATTGTCCCGGAATGCATTGTCCCGGAATGTATTGTCCCGGAATGTATTGTCCCAGAATGTGACCCCTGAGGAAGTGATCCCATCCCACGAAACGCGTTGGGAGAAAATCTCCCTGTGATATATAGGAGGGACTACCCGGCACTAATAATTCTGTCCTGTGGGGCGCTCCTCCTTGTAGTCCTGGCACTAATAATACTGTCCTGTGGGGCGCTCCTCCTAGTAGTCCCTGCACTGATAATATTGTCCTGTGGGGCGCTCCTCCTTGTAGTCCCGGCACTGATAATACTGTCCTGTGGGGCGCTCCTCCTTGTAGTTCCTGCACTGAAAATACTGTCCTGTGGGGCGCTCCTCCTTGTAGTCCCGGCACTGATAATACTGTCCCGTGGGGCGCTGCTCCTTGTAGTCCCTGCACTGATAATACTGTCCTGTGGGGCGCTCCTCCTTGTAGTCCCTGCACTGATAATACCGTCCTGTGGGGCGCTCCTCCTTGTAGTCCCTGCACTGATAATACTGTCCTGTGGGGCGCTGCTCCTTGTAGTCCCTGCACTGATAATACCGTCCTGTGGGGCGCTCCTCCTTGTAGTCCCTGCACTGATAATACTGTCCTGTGGGGCGCTGCTCCTTGTAGTCCCTGCACTGATAATACTGTCCTGTGGGGCGCTCCTCCTTGTAGTCCCTGCACTGATAATACTGTCCTGTGGGGCGCTCCTCCTTGTAGTCCCTGCACTGATAATACCGTCCTGTGGGGCGCTCCTCCTTGTAGTCCCTGCACTGATAATACTGTCCTGTAGGGCGCTCCTCCTTGTAGTCCCGGCACTGAGAATACTGTTCTGTGGGGCGCTCCTCCTTGTAGTCCCGGCACTGATAATACTGTCCTGTGGGGCGCTCCTCCTTGTAGTCCCGGCACTGATAATACTGTCCTGTGGGGCGCTCCTCCTTGTAGTCCCGGCACTGATAATACTGTCCTGTGGGGCGCTCCTCCTTGTAGTCCCTGCACTGATAATACTGTCCTGAGGGGCGCTCCTCCTTGTAGTCCCGGCACTGATAATACTGTCCTGTGGGGCGCTCCTCCTTGTAGTCCCGGCACTGATAATACTGTCCTGTGGGGCCCTCCTCCTTGTAGTCCCTGCACTGATAATACTGTCCTGAGGGGCGCTCCTCCTTGTAGTCCCTGCACTGATAATATTGTCCTGTGGGGCGCTCCTCCTTGTAGTCCCGGCACTGATAATACTGTCCTGTGGGGCGCTCCTCCTTGTAGTTCCTGCACTGAAAATACTGTCCTGTGGGGCGCTCCTCCTTGTAGTCCCGGCACTGATAATACTGTCCCGTGGGGCGCTGCTCCTTGTAGTCCCTGCACTGATAATACTGTCCTGTGGGGCGCTCCTCCTTGTAGTCCCTGCACTGATAATACCGTCCTGTGGGGCGCTCCTCCTTGTAGTCCCTGCACTGATAATACTGTCCTGTGGGGCGCTGCTCCTTGTAGTCCCTGCACTGATAATACCGTCCTGTGGGGCGCTCCTCCTTGTAGTCCCTGCACTGATAATACTGTCCTGTGGGGCGCTGCTCCTTGTAGTCCCTGCACTGATAATACTGTCCTGTGGGGCGCTCCTCCTTGTAGTCCCTGCACTGATAATACTGTCCTGTGGGGCGCTCCTCCTTGTAGTCCCTGCACTGATAATACCGTCCTGTGGGGCGCTCCTCCTTGTAGTCCCTGCACTGATAATACTGTCCTGTAGGGCGCTCCTCCTTGTAGTCCCGGCACTGAGAATACTGTCCTGTGGGGCGCTCCTCCTTGTAGTCCCGGCACTGATAATACTGTCCTGTGGGGCGCTCCTCCTTGTAGTCCCTGCACTGATAATACTGTCCTGTGGGGCCCTCCTCCTTGTAGTCCCTGCACTGATAATACTGTCCTGAGGGGCGCTCCTCCTTGTAGTCCCGGCACTGATAATACTGTCCTGTGGGGCGCTCCTCCTTGTAGTCCTTGCACTGATAATACTGTCCAGTGGAGCGCTCCTCCTTTTAGTCCCTGCGCTGATAATACGGTCCTGTGGGGCGCTCCTCCTTGTAGTCCCGGCACTGATAATACTGTCCTGTGGGGCGCTCCTCCTAGTAGTCCCTGCACTGATAATACTGTCCTGTGGGGCGCTCCTCCTTGTAGTCCCTGCACTGATAATACTGTCCTGTGGGGCGCTCCTCCTTGTAGTCCCGGCACTGATAATACTGTCCTGTGGGGCGCTCCTCCTTGTAGTCCTTGCACTGATAATACTGTCCTGTGGGGCGCTCCTCCTTGTAGTCCCTGCACTGATAATACTGTCCTGTGGGGTGCTCCTCCTTGTAGTCCTGGCACTGATAATACTGTCCTGTGGGGCGCTCCTCCTTGTAGTCCCTGCACTGATAATACTGTCCTGTGGGGCGCTCCTCCTTGTAGTCCCTGCACTGATAATACTGTCCTGTGGGGCGCTCCTCCTTGTAGTCCCGGCACTGATAATTCTGTCCTGTGGGGCGCTCCTCCTTGTAGTCCCTGCACTGATAATACTGTCCTGTGGGGCGCTCCTCCTTGTAGTCCTTGCACTGATAATATTGTCCTGTGGGGCGCTCCTCCTTGTAGTCCTGGCACTGATAATACTGTCCTGTGGGGCGCTCCTCCTTGTAGTCCCTGCACTGATAATACTGTCCTGTGGGGCGCTCCTCCTTGTACTCCCTGCACTGATAAAACTGTCCTGTGGGGCGCTCCTCCTTGTAGTCCCTGCACTGATAATACTGTCCTGTGGGGCGCTCCTCCTTGTACTCCCTGCACTGATAAAACTGTCCTGTGGGCGCTCCTCCTTGTAGTCCCTGCACTGATAATACTGTCCTGTGGGGCGCTCCTTCTTGTAGTCCTGGCACTGATAATACTGTCCTGTGGGGCGCTCCTCCTTGTAGTCCCTGCACTGATAATACTGTCCTGTGGGGCGCTCCTCCTTGTAGTCCCTGCACTGATAATACTGTCCTGTGGGGGCTCCTCCTTGTAGTCCCTGCACTGATAATTCTGTCCTGTGGGGCGCTCCTCCTTGTAGTCCCTGCACTGATAATACTGTCCTGTAGGGCGCTCCTCCTTGTAGTCCCGGCACTGAGAATACTGTCCTGTGGGGCGCTCCTCCTTGTAGTCCCGGCACTGATAATACTGTCCTGTGGGGCGCTCCTCCTAGTAGTCCCTGCACTGATAATACTGTCCTGTGGGGCGCTCCTCCTTGTAGTCCCGGCACTGATAATACTGTCCTGTGGGGCGCTCCTCCTTGTAGTCCTTGCACTGATAATACTGTCCTGTGGGGCGCTCCTCCTTGTAGTCCCTGCACTGATAATACTGTCCTGTAGGGCGCTCCACCTTGTAGTCCCGGCACTGATAATACTGTCCTGTGGGGCGCTCCTCCTTGTAGTCCTTGCACTGATAATACTGTCCTGTGGGGCGCTCCTCCTTGTAGTCCCTGCACTGATAATACTGTCCTGTGGGGCGCTCCTCCTTGTAGTCCCTGCACTGATAATACTGTCCTGTGGGGCGCTCCTCCTTGTAGTCCCTGCACTGATAATACTGTCCTGTGGGGCGCTCTTCCTTGTAGTCCTTGCACTGATAATATTGTCCTGTGGGGCGCTCCTCCTTGTAGTCCCTGCACTGATAATACTGTCCTGTGGGGCGCTCCTTCTTGTAGTCCTGGCACTGATAATACTGTCCTGTGGGGCGCTCCTCCTTGTAGTCCCTGCACTGATAATACTGTCCTGTGGGGCGCTCCTCCTTGTAGTCCCTGCACTGATAATACTGTCCTGTGGGGGCTCCTCCTTGTAGTCCCTGCACTGATAATTCTGTCCTGTGGGGCGCTCCTCCTTGTAGTCCCTGCACTGATAATACTGTCCTGTAGGGCGCTCCTCCTTGTAGTCCCGGCACTGAGAATACTGTCCTGTGGGGCGCTCCTCCTTGTAGTCCCGGCACTGATAATACTGTCCTGTGGGGCGCTCCTCCTAGTAGTCCCTGCACTGATAATACTGTCCTGTGGGGCGCTCCTCCTTGTAGTCCCGGCACTGATAATACTGTCCTGTGGGGCGCTCCTCCTTGTAGTCCTTGCACTGATAATACTGTCCTGTGGGGCGCTCCTCCTTGTAGTCCCTGCACTGATAATACTGTCCTGTAGGGCGCTCCACCTTGTAGTCCCGGCACTGATAATACTGTCCTGTGGGGCGCTCCTCCTTGTAGTCCTTGCACTGATAATACTGTCCTGTGGGGCGCTCCTCCTTGTAGTCCCTGCACTGATAATACTGTCCTGTGGGGCGCTCCTCCTTGTAGTCCCTGCACTGATAATACTGTCCTGTGGGGCGCTCCTCCTTGTAGTCCCTGCACTGATAATACTGTCCTGTGGGGCGCTCTTCCTTGTAGTCCTTGCACTGATAATATTGTCCTGTGGGGCGCTCCTCCTTGTAGTCCCTGCACTGATAATACTGTCCTGTGGGGCCCTCCTCCTTGTAGTCCCTGCACTGATAATACTGTCCTGTGGGGCGCTGCTCCTTGTAGTCCCCGCACTGATAATACTGTCCTGTGGGGCGCTCCTCCTTGTAGTCCCTGCACTGATAATACTGTCCTGTGGGGCGCTCCTCCTTGTAGTCCCTGCACTGATAATACTGTCCTGTGGGGCGCTCCTCCTTGTAGTCCCGGCACTGATAATTCTGTCCTGTGGGGCGCTCCTCCTTGTAGTCCCTGCACTGATAATACTGTCCTGTGGGGCGCTCCTCCTTGTAGTCCTTGCACTGATAATATTGTCCTGTGGGGCGCTCCTCCTTGTAGTCCTGGCACTGATAATACTGTCCTGTGGGGCGCTCCTCCTTGTAGTCCCTGCACTGATAATACTGTCCTGTGGGGCGCTCCTCCTTGTACTCCCTGCACTGATAAAACTGTCCTGTGGGGCGCTCCTCCTTGTACTCCCTGCACTGATAAAACTGTCCTGTGGGGCGCTCCTCCTTGTAGTCCCTGCACTGATAATACTGTCCTGTGGGGCGCTCCTCCTAGTAGTCCCTGCACTGATAATACTGTCCTGTGGGGCGCTCCTCCTTGTAGTCCCGGCACTGATAATACTGTCCTGTGGGGCGCTCCTCCTTGTAGTCCTTGCACTGATAATACTGTCCTGTGGGGCGCTCCTCCTTGTAGTCCCTGCACTGATAATACTGTCCTGTGGGGCGCTCCTCCTTGTAGTCCCTGCACTGATAATACTGTCCTGTGGGGCGCTCCACCTTGTAGTCCCGGCACTGATAATACTGTCCTGTGGGGCGCTCCTCCTTGTAGTCCCTGCACTGATAATACTGTCCTGTGGGGCGCTCCTCCTTGTAGTCCCTGCACTGATAATACTGTCCTGTGGGGCGCTCCTCCTTGTAGTCCTTGCACTGATAATATTGTCCTGTGGGGCGCTCCTCCTTGTAGTCCTGGCACTGATAATACTGTCCTGTGGGGCGCTCCTCCTTGTAGTCCCTGCACTGATAATACTGTCCTGTGGGGCGCTCCTCCTTGTACTCCCTGCACTGATAAAACTGTCCTGTGGGGCGCTCCTCCTTGTAGTCCCTGCACTGATAATACTGTCCTGTGGGGCGCTCCTCCTTGTACTCCCTGCACTGATAAAACTGTCCTGTGGGCGCTCCTCCTTGTAGTCCCTGCACTGATAATACTGTCCTGTGGGGCGCTCCTTCTTGTAGTCCTGGCACTGATAATACTGTCCTGTGGGGCGCTCCTCCTTGTAGTCCCTGCACTGATAATACTGTCCTGTGGGGCGCTCCTCCTTGTAGTCCCTGCACTGATAATACTGTCCTGTGGGGGCTCCTCCTTGTAGTCCCTGCACTGATAATTCTGTCCTGTGGGGCGCTCCTCCTTGTAGTCCCTGCACTGATAATACTGTCCTGTAGGGCGCTCCTCCTTGTAGTCCCGGCACTGAGAATACTGTCCTGTGGGGCGCTCCTCCTTGTAGTCCCGGCACTGATAATACTGTCCTGTGGGGCGCTCCTCCTAGTAGTCCCTGCACTGATAATACTGTCCTGTGGGGCGCTCCTCCTTGTAGTCCCGGCACTGATAATACTGTCCTGTGGGGCGCTCCTCCTTGTAGTCCTTGCACTGATAATACTGTCCTGTGGGGCGCTCCTCCTTGTAGTCCCTGCACTGATAATACTGTCCTGTAGGGCGCTCCACCTTGTAGTCCCGGCACTGATAATACTGTCCTGTGGGGCGCTCCTCCTTGTAGTCCTTGCACTGATAATACTGTCCTGTGGGGCGCTCCTCCTTGTAGTCCCTGCACTGATAATACTGTCCTGTGGGGCGCTCCTCCTTGTAGTCCCTGCACTGATAATACTGTCCTGTGGGGCGCTCCTCCTTGTAGTCCCTGCACTGATAATACTGTCCTGTGGGGCGCTCTTCCTTGTAGTCCTTGCACTGATAATATTGTCCTGTGGGGCGCTCCTCCTTGTAGTCCCTGCACTGATAATACTGTCCTGTGGGGCGCTCCTTCTTGTAGTCCTGGCACTGATAATACTGTCCTGTGGGGCGCTCCTCCTTGTAGTCCCTGCACTGATAATACTGTCCTGTGGGGCGCTCCTCCTTGTAGTCCCTGCACTGATAATACTGTCCTGTGGGGGCTCCTCCTTGTAGTCCCTGCACTGATAATTCTGTCCTGTGGGGCGCTCCTCCTTGTAGTCCCTGCACTGATAATACTGTCCTGTAGGGCGCTCCTCCTTGTAGTCCCGGCACTGAGAATACTGTCCTGTGGGGCGCTCCTCCTTGTAGTCCCGGCACTGATAATACTGTCCTGTGGGGCGCTCCTCCTAGTAGTCCCTGCACTGATAATACTGTCCTGTGGGGCGCTCCTCCTTGTAGTCCCGGCACTGATAATACTGTCCTGTGGGGCGCTCCTCCTTGTAGTCCTTGCACTGATAATACTGTCCTGTGGGGCGCTCCTCCTTGTAGTCCCTGCACTGATAATACTGTCCTGTAGGGCGCTCCACCTTGTAGTCCCGGCACTGATAATACTGTCCTGTGGGGCGCTCCTCCTTGTAGTCCTTGCACTGATAATACTGTCCTGTGGGGCGCTCCTCCTTGTAGTCCCTGCACTGATAATACTGTCCTGTGGGGCGCTCCTCCTTGTAGTCCCTGCACTGATAATACTGTCCTGTGGGGCGCTCCTCCTTGTAGTCCCTGCACTGATAATACTGTCCTGTGGGGCGCTCTTCCTTGTAGTCCTTGCACTGATAATATTGTCCTGTGGGGCGCTCCTCCTTGTAGTCCCTGCACTGATAATACTGTCCTGTGGGGCCCTCCTCCTTGTAGTCCCTGCACTGATAATACTGTCCTGTGGGGCGCTGCTCCTTGTAGTCCCCGCACTGATAATACTGTCCTGTGGGGCGCTCCTCCTTGTAGTCCCTGCACTGATAATACTGTCCTGTGGGGCGCTCCTCCTTGTAGTCCCTGCACTGATAATACTGTCCTGTGGGGCGCTCCTCCTTGTAGTCCCGGCACTGATAATTCTGTCCTGTGGGGCGCTCCTCCTTGTAGTCCCTGCACTGATAATACTGTCCTGTGGGGCGCTCCTCCTTGTAGTCCTTGCACTGATAATATTGTCCTGTGGGGCGCTCCTCCTTGTAGTCCTGGCACTGATAATACTGTCCTGTGGGGCGCTCCTCCTTGTAGTCCCTGCACTGATAATACTGTCCTGTGGGGCGCTCCTCCTTGTACTCCCTGCACTGATAAAACTGTCCTGTGGGGCGCTCCTCCTTGTACTCCCTGCACTGATAAAACTGTCCTGTGGGGCGCTCCTCCTTGTAGTCCCTGCACTGATAATACTGTCCTGTGGGGCGCTCCTCCTAGTAGTCCCTGCACTGATAATACTGTCCTGTGGGGCGCTCCTCCTTGTAGTCCCGGCACTGATAATACTGTCCTGTGGGGCGCTCCTCCTTGTAGTCCTTGCACTGATAATACTGTCCTGTGGGGCGCTCCTCCTTGTAGTCCCTGCACTGATAATACTGTCCTGTGGGGCGCTCCTCCTTGTAGTCCCTGCACTGATAATACTGTCCTGTGGGGCGCTCCACCTTGTAGTCCCGGCACTGATAATACTGTCCTGTGGGGCGCTCCTCCTTGTAGTCCCTGCACTGATAATACTGTCCTGTGGGGCGCTCCTCCTTGTAGTCCCTGCACTGATAATACTGTCCTGTGGGGCGCTCTTCCTTGTAGTCCTTGCACTGATAATATTGTCCTGTGGGGCGCTCCTCCTTGTAGTCCTGGCACTGATAATACTGTCCTGTGGGGCGCTCCTCCTTGTAGTCCCTGCACTGATAATATTGTCCTGTGGGGCGCTCCTCCTTGTAGTCCCGGCACTGATAATACTGTCCTGTGGGGCCCTCCTCCTTGTAGTCCCTGCACTGATAATATTGTCCTGTGGGGCGCTCCTCCTTGTAGTCCCTGCACTGATGATACTGTCCTGTGGGGCGCTCCTCCTTGTAGTCCCTGCACTGATAATATTGTCCTGTGGGGCGCTCCTTCTTGTTTGCCCAGCACAGATATTTACATACAAATACCCGCTGAGCCGTGACCCCCCTCCCTGCCTCACCTTAGCAGCTGGCCCAGCACCAACATACCAGGAATGTCTGTGTGATGTCACTGATATCCCCGCCCCCTCCCAGATAACCTCTGACCTCTGCGTGTAAGTTCAGCACTGTCCTACTACAAGGAGGAGCGCCCCACAGGACAGTATTATCAGTGCAGGGACTACAAGGAGGAGTGCGTTGTCGGTGCGGAGGGTGAAGGGTGCGTTGTCGGTGCGGCGGGTGAAGGGTGCGGTGTCGGTGCGGCGGGTGAAGGGTGCGTTGTCGGTGCGGCGGGTGAAGGGTGCGGTGTCAGTGCGCCGGGTGAAGGGTGCGTTGGTCGGTGCGGCGGGTGAAGGGTGCGTTATCGGTGCGGCGGGTGAAGGGTGCGTTGGTCGGTGCGGCGGGTGAAGGGTGCGTTGTCGGTGCGGCGGGTGAAGGGTGCGTTGTCGGTGCGGCGTGTGAAGGGTGCGTTGTCGGTTCGGCGGGTGAAGGGTGCGTTGTCGGTGCGGAGGGTGAAGGGTGCTTTGTCGGGGCGGAGGGTGAAGGGTGCGTTGTCGGTACGGCGGGTGAAGGGTGCGTTGTCGGTGCGGAGGGTGAAGGGTGCGTTGTCGGTGCGGAGGGTGAAGGGTGCGTTGTCGGTGCGGAGGGTGAAGGGTGCGTTGTCGGTGTGGAGGGTGAAGGGTGCGTTGTCGGTACGGCGGGTGAAGGGTGCGTTGTCGGTGCGGAGGGTGAAGGGTGCGTTGTCGGTGCGGAGGGTGAAGGGTGCGTTGTCGGTACGGCGGGTGAAGGGTGCGTTGTCGGTGCGGAGGGTGAAGGGTGCGTTGTCGGTGCGGAGGGTGAAGGGTGCGTTGTCGGTGCGGAGGGTGAAGGGTGCGTTGTCGGTGTGGAGGGTGAAGGGTGCGTTGTCGGTACGGCGGGTGAAGGGTGCGTTGTCGGTGCGGAGGGTGAAGGGTGCGTTGTCGGTGCGGAGGGTGAAGGGTGCGTTGTCGGTAAGGCGGGTGAAGGGTGCGTTGTCGGTGCGGAGGGTGAAGGGTGCGTTGTCGGTGCGGAGGGTGAAGGGTGCGTTGTCGGTGCGGCGGTAGAAGGGTGCGTTGTTGGTGCGGCAGGTGAAGGGTGCGTTGTCGGTGCGGAGGGTGAAGGGTGCGTTGTCGGTGCGGAGGGTGAAGGGTGCGTTGTCGGTACGGCGGGTGAAGGGTGCGTTGTCGGTGCGGAGGGTGAAGGGTGCGTTGTCGGTACGGCGGGTGAAGGGTGCGTTGTCGGTGCGGAGGGTGAAGGGTGCGTTGGTCGGTGCGGCGGGTGAAGGGTGCGTTGTCGGTGCGGAGGGTGAAGGGTGCGTTGTCGGTACGGCGGGTGAAGGGTGCGTTGTCGGTGCGGCGGGTGAAGGGTGCGTTGTCGGTGCGGCGGGTGAAGGGTGCGTTGGTCGGTGCGGCGGGTGAAGGGTGTGTTGTCGGTGCGGCGGGTGAAGGGTGCGTTGTCGGTGCGGAGGGTGAAGGGTGCGTTGTCGGTGCGGAGGGTGAAGGGTGCGTTGTCGGTGCGGCGGGGTGAAGGGTGCGTTGTCGGTACGGTGGGTGAAGGGTGCGTTGTCGGTACGGCGGGTGAAGGGTGCGTTGTCGGTGCGGCGGGTGAAGGGTGCGTTGGTCGGTGCGGCGGGTGAAGGGTGTGTTGTCGGTGCGGCGGGTGAAGGGTGCGTTGTCGGTGCGGAGGGTGAAGGGTGCGTTGTCGGTGCGGAGGGTGAAGGGTGCGTTGTCGGTGCGGCGGGGTGAAGGGTGCGTTGTCGGTGCGGAGGGTGAAGGGTGCGTTGTCGGTGCGGAGGGTGAAGGGTGCGTTGTCGGTACGGCGGGTGAAGGGTGCGTTGTCGGTACGGCGGGTGAAGGGTGCGTTGTCGGTGCGGCGGGTGAAGGGTGCGTTGGTCGGTGCGGCGGGTGAAGGGTGTGTTGTCGGTGCGGCGGGTGAAGGGTGCGTTGTCGGTGCGGAGGGTGAAGGGTGCGTTGTCGGTGCGGAGGGTGAAGGGTGCGTTGTCGGTGCGGCGGGGTGAAGGGTGCGTTGTCGGTGCGGAGGGTGAAGGGTGCGTTGTCGGTGCGGAGGGTGAAGGGTGCGTTGTCGGTGCGGAGGGTGAAGGGTGCGTTGTCGGTGCGGAGGGTGAAGGGTGCGTTGTCGGTGCGGAGGGTGAAGGGTGCGTTGTCGGTGCGGAGGGTGAAGGGTGCGTTGTCGGTGCGGAGGGTGAAGGGTGCGTTGTCGGTGCGGCGGGGTGAAGGGTGCGTTGTCGGTGCGGAGGGTGAAGGGTGCGTTGTCGGTGCGGAGGGTGAAGGGTGCGTTGTCGGTACGGTGGGTGAAGGGTGCGTTGTCGGTGCGGAGGGTGAAGGGTGCGTTGTCGGTGCGGAGGGTGAAGGGTGCGTTGTCGGTGCGGAGGGTGAAGGGTGCGTTGTCGGTGCGGCGGGTGAAGGGTGCGTTGTCGGTGCGGCGGGTGAAGGGTGCGTTGTCGGTGCAGCAGGTGAAGGGTGCGTTGTCGGTACGGCGGGTGAAGGGTGCGTTGTCGGTGCGGAGGGTGAAGGGTGCGTTGTCGGTGCGGAGGGTAAAGGGTGCGTTGTCGGTGCGGCGGGTGAAGGGTGCGTTGTCGGTGCGGAGGGTGAAGGGTGCGTTGTCGGTGCGGAGGGTAAAGGGTGCGTTGTCGGTGCGGAGGGTGAAGGGTGCGTTGTCGGTGCGGAGGGTGAAGGGTGCGTTGTCGGTGCGGAGGGTGAAGGGTGCGTTGTCGGTGCGGAGGGTGAAGGGTGCGTTGTCGGTGCGGAGGGTGAAGGGTGCGTTGTCGGTGCGGCGGGTGAAGGGTGCGTTGTCGGTGCGGCGGGTGAAGGGTGCGTTGTCGGTGCAGCAGGTGAAGGGTGCGTTGTCGGTACGGCGGGTGAAGGGTGCGTTGTCGGTGCGGAGGGTGAAGGGTGCGTTGTCGGTGCGGAGGGTAAAGGGTGCGTTGTCGGTGCGGCGGGTGAAGGGTGCGTTGTCGGTGCGGAGGGTGAAGGGTGCGTTGTCGGTGCGGAGGGTAAAGGGTGCGTTGTCGGTGCGGAGGGTGAAGGGTGCGTTGTCGGTGCGGAGGGTGAAGGGTGCGTTGTCGGTGCGGAGGGTGAAGGGTGCGTTGTCGGTGCGGAGGGTGAAGGGTGCGTTGGTTGGCATCTCAGGTCTCGGCCTGCCATCGGCTCGCTCTGTTTTTGCTCTGTCAGCCGTGAGATTCGGCAAACCTGTAATTGACTTTTTTCCACCCTCCCCTCCCCCCTCCCTCCAGAGCTACGGGATGCAGCGCACCGGTTGGCTCTCATCCTGAACCGCCGATGGTGGCCCTACCCATCCCCCAATGCCCATCTCTCATAAGTCCCAGGATGTTCTCCAGGAGGGAATTGTTCATATAAAGTTGAAGTCCAAAATGAGGGCATTAGAAAAAGTCCATCAAGGTTGTCATCCCAGATGCTGAGCCTCATCGCAGATGATCCCGCCCACCTGCCAGTATGATCCCGCCCACCTGCCAGTATGAAGGCCGCCATCATGCGTTGGGTTCTCTTGGATGAAATGGGCGGCACACGGTGAGAATCCGACGTTTGCTTCCCAGGAGATCCGGCTGAGAGCTCCTTCTCCGCGCCTCAAACCGTTCGAGGATCTGCCGACAACAATCAACTTTACCATCTGTTTATGGTGGCCGATCGTTCTTCTGTGCTGAGGAAATGTCTCCTCCATTTCTGTACATGGGACAACAAAAAGCCACAAACTTTTATTATACGGAACGTTTCCGGATCGCCTTTCCACCCCGAGGAGATTCCAGAGATAAACCTCCTCAGTTCTAGGACTGCGGAGGAGAGGAGATGCAGCCAGGAACTCTTCTTCTAGACATCCCTCCATTATTTCTGGAACTCAGACTTCTCTTCTACATTGGAATATTCCGAGATACCTAAAAAGGAGAGAATAGAGGGGACTCTCCTAAGAGTAACCGAACTTTACATAAATGGTGGGTGCAACAAGGGGATGGAAGGTTCTGGATCCAGATAGGAAGATACAAGGTCTCCAGATAGGAAGATACAAGATCTCCAGATAGGAAGATACAAGGTCTCCCTATAGGAAGATACAAGATCTCCAGATAGGAAGATACAAGGTCTCCAGCTAGGAAGATACAAGGTCTCCAGATAGGAAGATACAAGGTCTCCAGATAGGAAGATACAAGGTCTCCATATAGGAAGATACAAGATCTCCAAATAGGAAGATACAAGGTCTCCAGCTAGGAAGATACAAGGTCTCCCAATAGGAAGATATAAGATCTCCCGGAAGGAGGACACAAGGTCTCCAGCATAGAAGACACAAGGTCTTCGGATAGGATGATACACGATCTCCAGAAAGGAAGACTGAAGGTCTCCAGATAGGACGATACAAGGTCTCCCAATAGGAAGATATAAGCTCTCCTGGAAGGAAGACACAAGGTCTTCGGATAGGACCATATAAGGTCTCCAGATAGAAACTATACAAGATCCCTAGATAGGAAGATACAAGGTCTCCATATAGGAAGATACAAGATCTCCAGCTAGGAAGATACAAGGTCTCCAGATAGGAAGATACAAGGTCTCCAGATAGGAAGATACAAGGTCTCCATAAAGGAAGATACAAGATCTCCAGATAGGAAGATACAAGGTCTCCATAAAGGAAGATACAAGATCTCCAGATAGGAAGATACAAGGTCTCCCTATAGGAAGCTACAAGATCTCCAGCTAGGAAGATACAAGGTCTCCAGATAGGAAGATACAAGATCTCCATAAAGGAAGATACAAGATCTCCAGATAGGAAGATACAAGGTCTCCATAAAGGAAGATACAAGATCTCCAGATAGGAAGATACAAGATCTCCAGATAGGAAGATACAAGGTCTCCAGATAGGAAGATACAAGATCTCCAGATAGGAAGATACAAGGTCTCCAGATAGGAAGATACAAGGTCTCCATAAAGGAAGATACAAGATCTCCAGATAGGAAGATACAAGATCTACAGATAGGAAGATACAAGGTCTCCAGATAGGAAGATACAAGATCTCCAGATAGGAAGATACAAGGTCTCCAGATAGGAAGATACAAGATCTCCAGATAGGAAGATACAAGATCTCCAGATAGGAAGATACAAGGTCTCCAGATAGGAAGATACAAGGTCTCCAGATAGGAAGATACAAGGTCTCCAGATAGGAAGATACAAGGTCTCCATAAAGGAAGATACAAGATCTCCAGATCGGAAGGTACAAGGTCTCCAGATAGGAAGATACAAGGTCTCCAGATAGGAAGACACAAGGTCTCCAGATAGGAAGATACAAGGTCTCCAGATAGGAAGATACAAGGTCTCCAGATAGGAAGATACAATGTCTCCAGATAGGAAGATACAAGATCTCCAGATAGGAAGATACAAGATCTCCAGATAGGAAGATACAAGATCTCCAGATAGGAAAATACAAGGTCTCCAGATAGGAAGATACAATGTCTCCAGATAGGAAGATACAAGATCTCCAGATAGGAAGATACAAGATCTCCAGATAGGAAGATACAAGGTCTCCAGATAGGAAGATACAAGGTCTCCAGATAGGAAGATACAAGATCTCCAGATAGGAAGATACAAGATCTCCAGATAGGAAGATACAAGATCTCCAGATAGGAAGATACAAGGTCTCCAGCTAGGAAGATACAAGGTCTCCAGATAGGAAGATACAAGATCTCCAGCTAGGAAGATACAAGGTCTCCAGATAGGAAGATACAGGGTCTCCAGCTAGGAAGATACAAGGTCTCCAGATAGGAAGATACAAGGTCTCCAGCTAGGAAGATACAAGATCTCCAGATAGGAAGATACAAGATCTCCAGATAGGAAGATACAAGGTCTCCAGATAGGAAGATACAAGGTCTCCAGATAGGAAGATACAAGATCTCCAGATAGGAAGATACAAGATCTCCAGATAGGAAGATACAAGATCTCCAGATAGGAAGATACAAGGTCTCCAGATAGGAAGATACAAGATCTCCAGATAGGAAGATACAAGATCTCCAGATAGGAAGATACAAGGTCTCCAGATAGGAAGATACAAGGTCTCCAGATAGGAAGATACAAGATCTCCAGATAGGAAGATACAAGATCTCCAGATAGGAAGATACAAGATCTCCAGATAGGAAGATACAAGGTCTCCAGCTAGGAAGATACAAGGTCTCCAGATAGGAAGATACAAGATCTCCAGCTAGGAAGATACAAGGTCTCCAGATAGGAAGATACAGGGTCTCCAGCTAGGAAGATACAAGGTCTCCAGATAGGAAGATACAAGGTCTCCAGCTAGGAAGATACAAGGTCTCCAGATAGGAAGATACAAGATCTCCAGATAGGAAGATACAAGATCTCCAGATAGGAAGATACAAGATCTCCAGATAGGAAGATACAAGATCTCCAGCTAGGAAGATACAAGGTCTCCAGATAGGAAGATACAAGATCTCCAGCTAGGAAGATACAAGGTCTCCAGATAGGAAGATACAAGGTCTCCAGATAGGAAGATACAAGGTCTCCAGATAGGAAGATACAAGGTCTCCAGATAAGAAGATACAAGATCTCCAGATAGGAAGATACAAGGTCGCTATATAGGAAGATACAAGATCTCCAGATCGGAAGGTACAAGGTCGCTATATAGGAAAATACAAGATCTTCAGATAAGAAGATACAAGGCCAACACATAAAAAGATACAAGGTCTCCAGATAAGAAGATACAAGGTCTACAGGCAAGGATCTGAACCCACAACCTCCGCTACTTCTGGCAGTGTCTCTCCTTGATGAGCCACCTGAGATACTGAAAAGCATCCTGTCTCATCCATTGGACAACCTTGCCCTGTACCTTGTTTCTGATGATCCTTGATCTCCTTGCTCCTCCCATGAACTTCCTATTTAATCCATGCCTTTGCACTTCCTGTTTGTCGGATTATTGTGCTCTCTCCAGGTGATTTCTCTATCCTCTTCATACTTGCAGTTATCCTCATCTCCACTACCGCTCTTTACTGACCTTTGGCTTGTTCCTCGACTACGTTTCTGATTGATCCCAACCTGTTTTATCCGCTACTGGACCCCGACTTGTTCCCCTCCTGGTGGGGTGATCCTGAGGACTGCAATACTATACTTCTTGGACCTCGCCCCCTGGTGAGTTTGTGTCATCGGCCAGGGTGACCTTCTTCTATACTTCACCACCCACAGCTGTGACATTCTGCCCGTCACTCATTACATCTGGAGGAGTCACACGAAGTATATGAAGATATTTTATCAATGGAGATCTGAGCTGCCATGAAGGGGGACCCAGCTGGGAACGTTCTTCAGAAAGGGTCACCTGTCCCGGTTTCAGTCCAGGTTTCAGATCATGCGTCTCAGTTTCAGACTGCCTGAGCCGGGGACACATGATTCAGACTAGACTATGGCTTCCCACTCTAATGTAAGGAGGAACTCTGCGGACTCTGATGTAGGGGGAACTCTGTGGACTGTGATGTAAGGGCGAACTCTGCGGACTGTGATGTAAGGGGGAACTCTGCGGATTGTGATGAATGGGGGAACTCTGCGGACTGTGATGTAAGGGGGAACTCTGCGGACTGTGATGAATGGGGGAACTCTGCGGACTGTGATGAATGGGGGAACTCTGCGGACTGTGATGTAAGGGGGAACTCTGCGGACTCTGTGGACTGTGATGAATGGGGGAACTCTGTGGACTGTGATGTAAGGGGGAACTCTGCGGACTGTGATGAATGGGGGAACTCTGCGGACTGTGATGAATGGGGGAACTCTGCGGACTGTGATGTAAGGGGGAACTCTGCGGACTCTGTGGACTGTGATGAATGGGGGAACTCTGTGGACTGTGATGTAAGGGGGAACTCTGCGGACTGTGATGAATGGGGGAACTCTGTGGACTGTGATGTAAGGGGGAACTCTGCGGACTGTGATGAATGGGGGAACTCTGTGGACTGTGATGTAAGGGGGAACTCTGCGGACTGTGATGTAAGGGGGAACTCTGTGGACTGTGATGAATGGGGGAACTCTGCAGACTGTGATGAATGGGGGAACTCTGCGGACTGTGATGAATGGGGGAACTCTGCAGACTGTGACGAATGGGGGAACTCTGCGGACTCTGATGTAGGGTGAACTCTGTGGACTCAAATGTAAGGGGGAACTCTGCAGAATGTGATGAAAGGGGGAACTCTGTGGACTGTGATGAATGGGGGAACTCTGCAGAATGTGATGAATGGGGGAACTCTGTGGACTGTGATGAATGGGGGAACTCTGCAGAATGTGATGAATGGGGGAACTCTGCGGACTCTGATGTAAGGGGGACTCTGCGGACTCTGATGTAAGGGGGGACTCTTGTGATTAACTTTAAATGATGATAAACGTTATTTAGTTTAAATATACACCATAATGTCAAAAGTATTGGGACGCCGGCCTTTACACACACATGAACTTTAATGACCCCCCAGTCTTAGTCCGTAGGGTTCAATATTGAGGTGTCCCACCCTTTGCAGCTATAACACCTTCAACTCTTCTGGGAAGGCTGTCCACAAGGTTTAGGAGTGTCTATGGGAATGTTTCACCATTCTTCCAGAGGTCAGGCACTGATGTTGGATGAGAAGGCCTAGCTCGTAGTCCCTAAGGTGTTCTATGGGGTTGAGGTCAGGGCTCTGTGCAGGCCAGTCATGTTTCCCACCCCAAACTCGCTCATCCATGTCTTTATGGACCTTGCTTTGTGCACTCGGAACAGGGAGGGGCCACCCCCAAACTCCTCCCACAAAGTTGGGAGCATGAAATTGTCAAAAATGTCTTGGTATGCTGACACCTTAAGAGTTCCCTTCACTGGAACTAAGGGGCCAAACCCAACCCCTGAAAAACACCCCCACACCATAATCCCCCCTCCCCCACACCATAATCCCTCCTCCACACCATAATCCCCCCCTCCTCCACACCATAATCCCTCCTCCACACCATAATCCCTCCTCCACACCATAATCCCCCCTCCACACCATAATCCCCCCTCCACACCATAATCCCCCCTCCCCCACACCATAATCCCTCCTCCACACCATAATCCCCCCTCCCCCACACCATAATCCCTCCTCCACACCATAATCCCCCCTCCTCCACACCATAATCCCTCCTCCACACCATAATCCCTCCTCCACACAATAATCCCCCCTCCCCCACACCATAATCCCTCCTCCACACCATAATCCCCCCCTCCTCCACACCATAATCCCTCCTCCACACCATAATCCCTCCTCCACACCATAATCCCCCCTCCACACCATAATCCCCCCTCCACACCATAATCCCCCCTCCCCCACACCATAATCCCTCCTCCACACCATAATCCCCCCTCCCCCACACCATAATCCCTCCTCCACACCATAATCCCCCCTCCTCCACACCATAATCCCTCCTCCACACCATAATCCCTCCTCCACACCATAATCCCCCCTCCCCCACACCATAATCCCTCCTCCACACCATAATCCCCCCCTCCTCCACACCATAATCCCTCCTCCACACCATAATCCCTCCTCCACACCATAATCCCCCCTCCACACCATAATCCCCCCTCCCCCACACCATAATCCCCCCTCCACACCATAATCCCTCCTCCACACCATAATCCCCCCTCCCCCACACCATAATCCCTCCTCCACACCATAATCCCCCCTCCCCCACACCATAATCCCTCCTCCACACCATAATCCCCCCCTCCTCCACACCATAATCCCTCCTCCACACCATAATCCCTCCTCCACACCATAATCCCCCCTCCCCCACACCATAATCCCCCCTCCACACCATAATCCCCCCTCCCCCACACCATAATCCCTCCTCCACACCATAATCCCCCCTCCCCCACACCATAATCCCCCCCACATCATAATCCCCCCCCACACCATAATCCCCCCTCCCCCACACCATAATCCCCCCCACACCATAATCCCCCCTCCACACCATAATTCCTCCTCCACACCATAATCCCCCCTCCCCCACACCATAATCCCTCCTCCACACCATAATCCCCCTCCCCCACACCATAATCCCCCCTCCACACCATAATTCCTCCTCCACACCATAATCCCCCCTCCCCCACACCATAATCCCTCCTCCACACCATAATCCCCCCTCCCCCACACCATAATCCCTCCTCCACACCATAATCCCCCTCCACAACATAATCCCCCCTCCTCCACACCATAATCCCCCCTCCCCCACACCATAATCCCCCCCTCCTCCACACCATAATCCCTCCTTCACACCATAATCCCCCTCCCCCACACCATAATCCCCCCTCCTCCACACCATAATCCCCCCTCCCCCACACCATAATCCCTCCTCCACACCATAATCCCCCCTCCCCCACACCATAATCCCCCCACACCATAATCCCCCCTCCCCCACACCATAATCCCCCCACACCATAATCCCCCCTCCTCCACACCATAATCCCCCCTCCTCCACACCATAATCCCCCTCCACACCATAATCCCCCCTCCTCCACACCATAATCCCCCCTCCACACCATACCCACCTCCACACCATAATCCCCCCTCCCCCACACCATAATCCCCCCTCCACACCATAATCCCCCCTCCCCCACACCATAATCCCCCCTCCACACCATAATCCCCCCTCCCCCACACCATAATCCCCCCTCCACACCATAATCCCCCACACCATAATCCCCCCTCCACACCATAACCCCCCCTCCACCACACCATAATCCCCCCTCCTCCACACCATAATCCCCCCCTCCACACCATAATCCCCCCTCCACACCATAACCCCCCCTCCACACCATAATCCCCCCTCCTCCACACCATAACCCCCTCCTCCACACCATCATCCCCCCTCCACACCATACCCCCCTCCACACCATAATCCCCCCTCCCCCACACCATAATCCCTCCTCCACACCATAATCCCCCTCCTCCACACCATAATCCCTCCTCCACACCATAATCCCCCCTCCCCCACACCATAACCCCCCCCCCTCCACACCATAATCCCCTCCTCCACACCATCATCCCCCCTCCACACCATACCCCCCTCCACACCATAATCCCCCCTCCCCCACACCATAATCCCTCCTCCACACTATAATCCCTTCCCCCACACCATAATCCCCCCCTCCACACTATAATCCCCCCTCCACACCATAACCCCCCCTCCACACCATAATCCCCCCTCCACACTATAATCCCCCTCCACACTATAATCCCCCACACCATAATCCCCCTCCACACCATAATCCCCCTCCACACTATAATCCCCCTCCACACTATAATCCCCCTCCACACTCTAATCCCCCTCCACACTATAATCCCCCTCCACACCATAATCCCCCTCCACACCATAATCCCCCCTCCACACCATAACCCCCTCCCCTCCACACCATAATCCCTCTCCACACTATAATCCCCCTCCACACTATAATCCCCCTCCACACTCTAATCCCCCCTCCACACTATAATCCCCTCCCCCACACCATAATCCCCCCTCCACACTATAATCCCCCTCCACACTATAATCCCCCTCCACACCATAATCCCCCTCCACACCATAACCCCCCCTCCACACCATAACCCCCTCCCCTCCACACCATAACCCCCCTCCACACCATAATCCCCCCTCCACACTATAATCCCCTCAACACCATAACCCCCCCTCCACACCATAATCCCCCCTCCACACCATAACCCCCCCCTCCACACCATAACCCCCCCTCCACACCATAATCCCCGCTCCACACCATAACCCCACCTCCACACTATAATCCCCTCCACACCATAACCCCCCCTCCACACCATAATCCCCCCTCCACACCATAACCCCCTCCACACCATAATCCTCCCTCCACACCATAATCCCCCCTCCACACCATAACCCCCCCCCTCCACACCATAACCCCCTCCACACCATAATCCCCCCTCCTCCACACCATAATCCCCCTCCCCCACACCATAATCCCCCCTCCTCCACACCATAATCCCTCCTCCACACCATAATCCCCCCTCCCCCACACCATAATCCCTCCTCCACACCATAATCCCCCTCCCCCACACCATAATCCCCCCACACCATAATCCCCCCTCCCCCACACCATAATCCCCCTCCACACCATAATCCCCACTCCTCCACACCATAATCCCCCTCCACACCATAATCCCCCCTCCTCCACACCATAACCCCCCCTCCACACCATAATCCCCCCTCCTCCACACCATAATCCCTCCTCCACACCATAATCCCCCTCCCCCACACCATAATCCCCCCACACCATAATCCCCCCTCCCCCACACCATAATCCCCCTCCACACCATAATCCCCACTCCTCCACACCATACCCACCTCCACACCATAATCCCCCCTCCCCCACACCATATTCCCTCCTCCACACCATAATCCCCCTCCCCCACACCATAATCCCTCCTCCACACCATAATCCCCCCTCCCCCACACCATAACCCCCCCTCCACACCATAATCCCCTCCTCCACACCATCATCCCCCCTCCACACCATACCCCCCTCCACACCATAATCCCCCCTCCCCCACACCATAATCCCTCCTCCACACTATAATCCCTTCCCCCACACCATAATCCCCCCTCCACACTATAATCCCCCCTCCACACCATAATCACCCCTCCACACTATAATCCCCCTCCACACTATAATCCCCCTCCACACTATAATCCCCCACACCATAATCCCCCTCCACACCATAATCCCCCTCCACACTATAATCCCCCTCCACACTATAATCCCCCTCCACACTCTAATCCCCCCTCCACACTATAATCCCCTCCCCCACACCATAATCCCCCCTCCACACTATAATCCCCCTCCACACCATAATCCCCCTCCACACCATAATCCCCCCTCCACACCATAACCCCCTCCCCTCCACACCATAACCCCCCCCCCCCTCCACACCATAACCCCCCTCCACACCATAATCCCCCCTCCACACTATAATCCCCTCAACACCATAACCCCCCCTCCACACCATAATCCCCCCTCCACACCATAACCCCCCCCCCTCCACACCATAACCCCCCCTCCACACCATAATCCCCGCTCCACACCATAACCCCCCCCCTCCACACTATAATCCCCTCCACACCATAACCCCCCCTCCACACCATAATCCCCCCTCCACACCATAACCCCCCCCCCTCCACACCATAACCCCCCCTCCACACCATAATCCCCGCTCCACACCATAACCCCCCCCCTCCACACTATAATCCCCTCCACACCATAACCCCCCCTCCACACCATAATCCTCCCTCCACACCATAATCCCCCCTCCACACCATAACCCCTCCCCCCACACCATAACCCCCTCCACACCATAATCCCCCCTCCACACTATAATCCCCTCCACACCATAATCTCCCCTCCACACCATAATCCCCCTCCACACTATAATCCCCCCACACATTATAACCCCCCTCCACACCATAATCCCCCCTCCACACTATAATCCCCCTCCACACCATAATCCCCCCTCCACACCATAATCCCCCCTCCACACCATAACCCCCCCTCCACACCATACCCCTAGACTGTAAGCTCCTGGGGTCAGGGTCTCATTATACCCCTAGACTGTAAGCTCCTGGGGTCAGGGTCTCATTATATCTCTAGACTGTAAGCTCCTGGGGTCAGGGTCTCATTATACCTCTAGACTGTAAGCTCCTGGGGACAGGGTCTCATTATACCTCTAGACTGTAAGCTCCTGGGGACAGGGTCTCATTATACCCCTAGACTGTAAGCTCCTGGGGTCAGGGTCTCATTATACCTCTAGACTGTAAGCTCCTGGGGTCAGGGTCTCTTTATACCTCTAGACTGTAAGCTCCTGGGGACAGGGTCTCATTATACCTCTAGACTGTAAGCTCCTGGGGACAGGGTCTCATTATACCTCTAGACTATAAGCTCCTGGGGACAGGGTCTCATTATACCTCTAGACTGTAAGTTCCTGGGGTCAGGGTCTCATTATACCCCTAGACTGTAAGCTCCTGGGGTCAGGGTCTCATTATACCCCTAGACTGTAAGCTCCTGGGGTCAGGGTCTCATTATTCCTCTAGACTGTAAGCTCCTGGGGACAGGGTCTCTTTATACCCCTAGACTGTAAGCTCCTGGGGTCAGGGTCTCATTATACCCCTAGACTGTAAGCTCCTGGGGTCAGGGTCTCATTATACCCCTAGACTGTAAGCTCCTGGGGTCAGGGTCTCATTATTCCTCTAGACTGTAAGCTCCTGGGGACAGGGTCTCATTATACCCCTAGACTGTAAGCTCCTGGGGACAGGGTCTCATTATACCCCTAGACTGTAAGTTCCTGGGGTCAGGGTCTCATTATACCCCTAGACTGTAAGTTCCTGGGGTCAGGGTCTCATTATACCCCTAGACTGTAAGCTCCTGGGGTCAGGGTCTCATTATACCTCTAGACTGTAAGCTCCTGGGGTCAGGGTCTCATTATACCTCTAGACTGTAAGCTCCTGGGGTCAGGGTCTCATTATACCCCTAGACTGTAAGCTCCTTGGGTCAGGGTCTCATTATACCTCTAGACTGTAAGCTCCTGGGGACAGGGTCTCATTATACCCCTAGACTGTAAGTTCCTGGGGTCAGGGTCTCATTATACCCCTAGACTGTAAGTTCCTGGGGTCAGGGTCTCATTATACCTCTAGACTGTAAGCTCCTGGGGTCAGGGTCTCATTATACCTCTAGACTGTAAGCTCCTGGGGTCAGGGTCTCATTATACCCCTAGACTGTAAGCTCCTTGGGTCAGGGTCTCATTATACCTCTAGACTGTAAGCTCCTGGGGACAGGGTCTCATTATACCCCTAGACTGTAAGCTCCTTGGGTCAGGGTCTCATTATACCTCTAGACTGTAAGCTCCTGGAGTAGGGGTGTTAGTATGAGGAAAGTATGTTTAGTTGGGTAATCAGAGATTGTGACTCGGACGGTTTTTTATGGCGCAGTCAGGGAGGTAAATCGATGACATCATAGGAGGAGTGACATCATAGGAGGAGTGACATCATAGGAGGAGTGACATCATAGGAGGAGTGACATCATAGGAGGAGTGACATCATAGGAGGAGTGACATCATAGGAGGGGTGACATCATAGGAGGGGTGACATCATAGGAGGAGTGACATCATAGGAGGGGTGACATCATAGGAGGAGTGACATCATAGGAGGAGTGACATCATAGGAGGGGTGACATCATAGGAGGAGTGACATCATAGGAGGAGTGACATCATAGGAGGGGTGACATCATAGGAGGAGTGACATCATAGGAGGAGTGAAATCATAGGAGGAGTGACATCATAGGAGGAGTGACATCATAGGAGGAGTGAAATCATAGGAGGAGTGACATCATAGGAGGAGTGACATCATAGGAGGGGTGACATCATAGGAGGAGTGACATCATAGGAGGAGTGACATCATAGGAGGGGTGACATCATAGGAGGAGTGACATCATAGGAGGGGTGACATCATAGGAGGGGTGACATCATAGGAGGGGGTGACATCATAGGAGGGGTGACATCATAGGAGGAGTGACATCATAGGAGGGGTGACATCATAGGAGGGGTGACATCATAGGAGGAGTGACATCATAGGAGGAGTGACATCATAGGAGGGGTGACATCATAGGAGGAGTGACATCATAGGAGGAGTGACATCATAGGAGGGGTGACATCATAGGAGGGGGTGACATCATAGGAGGGGTGACATCATAGGAGGGGTGACATCGATCAAACAGGAAACAATCAATAAAAGTTACAAAGTAATCTCTGATGGGCGGAGAATTCCTTCCAATACACAGCCAACCGATCAATCATCAATTATCATTAGAAAGCCCCTCCTGAGCCTCAGCCAGCGACTCCGCCCAGGTCAGATGATGTCATCAGTCTGCTGTGTGCAGGAGGAGACATTTCCTCAGTCCCCCCCCCCCCCATCCAGTGATCAGACTGTACATTGTAACTTTGTAGAAGGAGGAGGAGTCATTTCCTCAGTCTCCCCTCCCCCAGTGATCAGACTGTAGAGTGGAGGAAGGATTAGGAGTTGTGACTTCACTGGCTGCATGCTTGCTCCATGATTTGGAAGGTGATGAGAGCTCAGCAGACACAATTTTCCCCTATTATTCATTATTTAGTATTTGCTGCCCTCTGGTGGACAAAGCGGTGAATAGATTTTTGTGTCCCAGTAATAGATACAGAGAATCCGGAAATATTCACAGCGCTTCACTTCTTCCACATTTTATATCACAGCCAACATGGATTCCATTCATTATTTTCCTGACAACGTGAGAGAAGTTTGAAACCTTTGCAAATTTATTAAAAAAATCCCATGTACATAAGTATTCACACCCTTTGCCATGTACATAAGTATTCACACCCTTTGTCATGTACATAAGTATTCACACCCTTTGCTGTGTACATAAGTATTCACCCCCTTTGCCATGACACTCAGAATTGATCTCAGGTGCCTCCTGTTTCCACTGATCATCCTTGAGATGTTTCTACAACTTGATTGGAGTCCACCTGTGGTAAATTCAGTTGATTGGACATGATTTGGAAAGGCACACACCTGTCTATATAAGGTCCCACAGATAACAGTGCATGTCAGAGCACAAACCAAGCCATGAAGTCCAAGGAATTGTCTGTAGACCTCGGAGACAGGATTGTATGGAGGCACAGATCGGGGGAAGGGTACAGAAACATTTCTGCAGCATTGAAGGTCCCAATGAGCACAGTGGCCTCCATCATCTGTAAATGGAAGAATTTTGGAACCCCCAGGACTCTTCCTAGAGCGGCCGCCCGGCCAAACTGAGCGATCGGGGGAGGGGGGCCTTAGTCAGGGAGGTGACCAAGAACCCGATGGTCACTCTGACAGAGCTCCAGCATTTCTCTGTGGAGAGAGGAGAACCTTCCAGAAGAAAAACCTTCTCTGCAGCACTCCACCAATCAGGCCTGTATGGGAGTGGCCAGATGGAAGCCACTCCTCAGTAAAAGTCACATGACAGCCCGCCTGGAGTTTACCAAAAGTCACCTGAAGGACTCTCAGACCATGAGAAACAAAATTCTCTGCTCTGATGAAACAAAGATTGAACTCTTTGGCCTGAATGGCGATCGTCATGTCTGGAGGAAACCAGGCACCGCCCATCACCTGACCAATACCATCCCTACTGTGAAGCATGGTGGTGGCAGCATCATACTGTGGGGATGTTTTTCAGCGGCAGGAACTGGGAGACTAGTCAGGATGGAGGGAAAGATGAATGCAGCAATGTACAGAGACATCCTTGATGAAAACCTTCTCCAGAGAGCTCTGGACCTCAGACTGGGGCGAAGGTTCATCTTCCAATAGGACAACGACCCTAAGCACACAGCCAAGATAACAAAGGAGTGACTACGGGACAACTCTGTGAATGTCCTTGGGTGGCCCAGCCAGAGCCCAGACTTGAACCCGATTGAACATCTCTGGAGAGATCTGAAAATGGCTGAGCACCGACCCTCCCCCATCCAACCTGATGGAGCTTGAGAGGTCCTGCAAAGAAGAATGGGAGAAACTGCCCAAAAATAGGAGTGCCAAGCTTGTAGCATCATACTCAAAAATACTGGAGGCTGGAATTGGTGCCAAAGGAGCTTCACCAAAGTATTGAGCAAAGGGGGCGAATACTTATGTACATGGCAAAGGGGTGAATACTTATGTCCAATTAACTGAATTTACCACAGGAGGACTCCAATCAAGTTGTAGAAACATCTCAAGGATGATCAGTGGAAACAGGAGGCACCTGAGCTCAATTCTAAATGTCATGGCAAAGGGTATGAATACTTATGTACATGGCAAAGGGTATGAATACTTATGTACATGGCAAAGGGTGTGAATACTTATGTACATGGGATTTTTTTCCTTTTTTATATAATTTGCAAAGATTTCCAACTTCATTATGGGGGATTTTTGTAGAATTTGGAGGAAAATAATGAATGGAATCCATGTTGGCTGTAACATAAAATGTGGAGAAAGTGAAGCACTATGAGAACTTTCCGGAAGCTCTGTATACAATGAGAATAAATAATAGTACATTGACTCCCTTCCCCCGTACACTGAGGAGCCCAGGGATGGGGAAGCCCCTCCTACCTCCAGACAAAAAAACAACCAATCATGTGCAGATCCTCCACGTTCCTCTTTATTATCATCTGTCTGTCCGTCTATTACACAGAGCCGTCACCGTCTGCAATGTACTACCTATTACTTGTGTGTATAAGATGTGATGAATGTCAGGGAGCCCCGCCCCCGAGGATCTCAGCCCCTCGTGCTCCTCTCAGTGGTGGATGGAGAGGGCGGAGTGAAGGATGAAGGCAGAGATGCGTGATTGGCTATTCCCTCTGTACACGGGAACATGCATAGCACTGAGGATCGGCCGAGGGGGGGAGGGGCCACAGGCGGGGCTCGCGGTCTGCATGCGTGTGTGTGAGTGTGTGTGTGCGCATGCGTGTGTCATGTTCATCGTGTGCAGGTCACATACACATAGAAAAGGGAAGACGTTCCCTACAAAAAGTTTCATCTCAACTAAAAAGTGCGTAAAAATCGTTGGCGATGAAGGACTGCACTCAGACGGGGGAGGGGTGTAACCCTGTTACTGGGGGTCAGGGGGTGGGGTCACAGTGGGTCCAGCCCAGATTGAGGGGGGGGACATAAGGGCGGTCAGACGAAGACGATGAATGTGTGGCACATCGAACCCTTCCTAGTCCATCTGTCTTGGCTTCGTTCCCATCTTGAACCGCAGAGCGCGCCCCCCGGTGGGTGTTGGTGGTCGGACGCCCCCTGGCGGCCACGTCTTGCGCTAGGTTGGTTGGGCACAAAGGGCTGTGGGTTTGCCCCCCCAGAGGGCACTCAGTGACTCGGCCTCTCCCTCTATGCTAGTCTTTGGGGTCACTCCGCTTTGCTGAAGCCGCATATCGTCACCTTGCGCTCGTGTTTGATGGAGACCAGTTCCTGCAGCTGGAGGGCCCCGCCGCCGATGAAGCAGAACGCTGGGCACACGGGGCCCGAACAGTCCACGCTGCCCTCCCACAGGCCGCGGTGGGACACAGCGTCGAAGAAGCCTACGCGGCCCTTCTCGTAGTCGAGGCAGACGCCCAAGCGCGGGGGGAGGGGCATGGTACATCCGGTGGGGTCCCGGGACGTGGGCGGAGAGCCATGTGGCTGGAGAATCTTGCCCATGCCGATTGTCAGGAAGCAGAAGGATGGAGATACGTCCATTGTGGCGTCTTCTGCTCCCGAGTCGTGTCCGCTGTCCGGGTCATAGCGGCTGCCGGAGAGAGGAGGAGATAATATTCAATCATTCTAAGGCGATCAATATATCATCTACACTTATCAATATATCAGCTATACCGATCAATATATCATCTACACTCATCAATATATCAGCTATACCGATCAATATATCATCTACACTCATCAATATATCAGCTATACCAATCAATATATCATCTACACTTATCAATATATCAGCTATACCGATCAATATATCATCTACACTTATCAATATATCAGCTATACCGATCAATATATCATCTACACTCATCAATATATCAGCTAAACCGATCAATATATCATCTACACTCATCAATATATCAGCTATACCGATCAATATATCATCTACACTTATCAATATATCAGCTATACCGATCAATATATCATCTACACTTATCAATATATCAGCTATACCGATCAATATATCATCTACACTCATCAATATATCAGCTATACCGATCAATATATCATCTACACTTATCAATATATCAGCTATACCAATCAATATATCATCTACACTCATCAATATATCAGCTATACCGATCAATATATCATCTACACTCATCAATATATCAGCTATACCGATCAATATATCATCTACACTTATCAATATATCAGCTATACCGATCAATATATCATCTACACTCATCAATATATCAGCTATACCGATCAATATATCATCTACACTTATCAATATATCAGCTATACCGATCAGTATATCATCTACACTTATCAATATATCAGCTATACCGATCAATATATCATCTACACTCATCAATATATCAGCTATACCGATCAATATATCATCTACACTTATCAATATATCAGCTATACCAATCAATATATCATCTACACTCATCAATATATCAGCTATACCGATCAATATATCATCTACACTCATCAATATATTAGCTATACCGATCAATATATCATCTACACTTATCAATATATCAGCTATACTGATCAATATATCATCTACACTCATCAATATATCAGCTATACCGATCAATATATCATCTACACTTATCAATATATCAGCTATACCGATCAATATATCATCTACACTCATCAATATATCAGCTATACCGATCAATATATCATCTACACTTATCAATATATCAGCTATACCGATCAATATATCATCTACACTCATCAATATATCAGCTATACCGATCAATATATCATCTACACTTATCAATATATCAGCTATACCAATCAATATATCATCTACACTCATCAATATATCAGCTATACCGATCAATATATCATCTACACTCATCAATATATTAGCTATACCGATCAATATATCATCTACACTTATCAATATATCAGCTATACTGATCAATATATCATCTACACTCATCAATATATCAGCTATACCGATCAATATATCATCTACACTTATCAATATATCAGCTATACCGATCAATATATCATCTACACTCATCAATATATCAGCTATACCGATCAATATATCATCTACACTTATCAATATATCAGCTATACCGATCAATATATCATCTACACTCATCAATATATCAGCTATACCGATCAATATATCATCTACACTCATCAATATATCATCCATACCTATCAATAAATCATCTATACCAATCAATACCATAATTTACCCTGATCAATATATAATCTATACCAATCAGCATATCTTCTTTACCTATCAATATATCATCTATATACTATACAACATATCATCTTTAACCATCAATATCATGTATACTAATCAATATATTATGTATAACTATCAATATCATCTTTTGCAATCACTATATCATTAATACATGACTATGTATACCAAAAAATAAATCAAGGGATGGAGGGAACCCCTCATAATGGGCACAGGGATGGAGGGAACCCCTCATAATGGGCACAGGGATGGTGGGAACCCCTCATAATGAGCACAAGGATGGGGGGAACCCCTCATAATGGGCACAGGGATGGAGGGAACCCCTCATAATGAGCACAGGGATGGTGGGAACTCCTCATAATGGGCACAGGGATGGTGGGAACCCCTCATAATGGGCACAGGGATGGTGAGAACCCCTCATAATGGGCACAGGGATGGTGGGAACCCCTCATAATGGGCACAGGGATGGTGGGAACTCCTCATAATGGGCACAGGGATGGTGGGAACTCCTCATAATGGGCACAGGGATGGGGGGAACCCCTCATAATGGGCACAGGGATGGTGAGAACCCCTCATAATGGGCACAGGGATGGTGGGAACCCCTCATAATGGGCACAGGGATGGTGAGAACCCCTCATAATGGGCACAGGGATGGTGGGAACCCCTCATAATGGGCACAGGGATGGTGAGAACCCCTCATAATGGGCACAGGGATGGTGGGAACTCCTCATAATGGGCACAGGGGTGGTGGGAACTCCTCATAATGGGCACAGGGATGGTGGGAACCCCTCATAATGGGCACAGGGGTGGTGGGAACTCCTCATAATGGGCACAGGGATGGTGAGAACCCCTCATAATGGGCACAGGGATGGTGGGAACCCCTCATAATGGGCACAGGGATGGTGGGAACCCCTCATAATGGGCACAGGGATGGTGGGAACTCCTCATAATGGGCACAGGGATGGTGGGAACCCCTCATAATGGGCACAGGGATGGTGGGAACCCCTCATAATGGGCACAGGGATGGAGGGAACTCCTCATAATGGGCACAGGGATGGTGGGAACTCCTCATAATGGGCACAGGGATGGTGGGAACCCCTCATAATGGGCACAGGGATGGTGGGAACTCCTCATAATGGGCACAGGGATGGTGGGAACCCCTCATAATGGGCACAGGGATGGGGGGAACCCCTCATAATGGGCACAGGGATGGTGGGAACCCCTCATAATGGGCACAGGGATGGTGGGAACCCCTCATAATGGGCACAGGGATGGTGGGAACCCCTCATAATGGGCACAGGGATGGAGGGAACCCCTCATAATGGGCACAGGGATGGTGGGAACTCCTCATAATGGGCACAGGGATGGTGGGAACCCCTCATAATGGGCACAGGGATGGTGGACCCCTCATAATGAGCACAGGGATGGAGGGAACCCCTCATAATGAGCACAGGGATGGAGGGAACCCCTCATAATGGGCACAGGGATGGGGGGAACCCCTCATAATGGGCACAGGGATGGTGGGAACCCCTCATAATGGGCACAGGGATGGTGGGAACTCCTCATAATGGGCACAGGGATGGTGGGAACCCCTCATAATGGGTACAAGGATGGAGGGAACCCCTCAAATGGGCACAGGGATGGAGGGAACCCCTCATAATGGGCACAGGGATGGTGGGAACCCCAGGTGATGGGTGGAATGTGATTGGCTTTGACGCTCTCACCTCGGGCTCACCACATCCTGGGGTATCTGGAATAATTCCTGTAATTTGCTCTCCTGGCCGACGCCCACCTTGACCACATAGGAGCTGGGGTCCACCGTGCACTCCCAGTAGTAGCGGCCCTGAGTGATGGCGACGTCCCCGAGCACCAACTCCATGGAGACGTGGCAGCTGCTCATCAGGCGCTCGGCAGCGAACAGCATGGGGACCCCCGGGACGCTGCGCACCGCCCGCCGATCCTTGCTGACCACCAGGCGGTCCCGCGGGAAGCCACAGCTGCTGTCCAGGAAGAAGTTCAGCACTGCGAAGAGAGAGAAGAGTGAGAGACCCCGAGATCTGCATTGTGGGGGCTTCACCCTATTAGAGACTGCATGGAGGTTAGGGTGAGGGTTAGAGATAGCATTAGGGTTAGGGTTAGGGTTAGGGATAGCATTAGGGTTAGGGTTAGGGTTATGGTTGGGTTAGGGTTAGGGTTAGGGATAGCATTAGGGTTAGGGTTAGAGATAGCATTAGGGTTAGGGTTAGGGATAGCATTAGGGTTAGGGGTTAGGGGTTAGGGTTAGGGTTAGGGTTAGGGATAGCATTAGGGTTAGGGATAGCATTAGGGTTAGGGATAGCATTAGGGTTAGGGATAGCATTAAGGTTAGGGTTAGGGGTTAGGGTTAGGGTTAGAGATAGCATTAGGGTTAGAGATAGCATTAGGGTTAGAGATAGCATTAGGGTTAGAGATAGCATTAGGGTTAGGGTTAGGGATAGCATTAGGGTTAGGGTTAGGGATAGCATTAGGGTTAGAGATAGCATTAGGGTTAGGGTTAGGGATAGCATTAGGGTTAGGGTTAGGGATAGCATTAGGGTTAGAGATAGCATTAGGGTTAGGGTTAGGGATAGCATTAGGGTTAGGGTTAGAGATTAGGGATGATCGAACGGTTCGGGTCGACCATCGGTTCGGCCCGAACATTGGGTGTTCGAGGTTCAGCCGAATTTAGAACTTTTTGCCCAAAAAGTTCGGAATTCGGCAACCAGAACCACCCAAAATGCAATGCTTCAGGAAATGGGCTTTAAAAGCCTGTGATTGGACCAGAACCATTAGCAAAAGCCAAATGAGGGGGCAGGAGAATGCTAGGAATGTGATTGGAGTGACTAGGGGGTCCCTAGACCAATCATTAGTGAATACGCCCCCCAGTATATAAGATCGCCCCCGCCATATTCCCAGCATTGTTATACTGGACATGGAAGAGAGTGGAAGCAGTTCTGTTAATTTTACTTTAAAAGTGTCATTTAGCATTTATTAGTGTGAGGAAAGGGATATCTAGTGTAGTTAGAGTGCTCCTTTACACTTAAGTTAGCTTCAAAAATTTAGTTTCTGTAGGGAAAGTGTTAAGTGTAAGGGGACCGTAGTGTAGTGTAGGGTTAACTGGCAGTGACTGCTATGGCAGGGTGACAAAACCCTTCCATAGCAGGGTGACAGCTATAGAGAAATGATCATTTCTCTGAGTTGCTTCGGGACAGGTATGTGGCTTCTCACCAGCCAAGCATTTTTTATGCTGCAGGGGCTGCCACTGCCAGTGCTTTTTTGAGGACATGTTTGATGTCAGACATGACATCTGAACATGTGTATAGGGGGTATATATACACATATATGTCTGTATATATACCCCTAGACATATATAGGTGTGATAGTAGCAGAAATAAATGCTTGCGCTAATGAAATCATTAACAGTAATATATTTCTGCTACTATCACACCTATATATGGCTAGGTGTCTATATACATATAATTATGTGTGTATATATACCACTATACACAAGTTCAGATGTTTTGCCTGCCTCAAAAGAACCCCAAAAAATGCCAAAAAAAACGCTAGCGTCAAAAAGAAAATGCCCAGGTGTGTTTTTGCTGGCATTTTTTGGGGGGTTTTGGAGGCAGGCAAAACATCAGAACTTGTGCACAGTACCACTATACACAAGTTCAGATGTTTTGCCTGCCTCAAAAGAACCCCAAAAAATGCCAAAAAAAACGCTAGCATCAAAAAAAAAAATGCCCAGGTGTGTTTTTGCTGGCATTTTTTGGGGGGTTTTGGAGGCAGGCAAAACATCAGAACTTGTGCACAGTACCACTATACACAAGTTCAGATGTTTTTCCTGACTGCAAAGAACCCAAAAAAATGCCTGCTTTGAAACCGGCAAGGTGTGAAAACCGAGCAGAGAAGCCATATTCCTGTGCTTAAAGTTTTCTAATACAAACGATCTTTTTTTTTCTGGTTCTGGACATGCTACAGACCTGAAACTTCACATGCACACCTTTTAGACCCCCCAGATACTAAATCCAAAGTAAAAATCAAAAAATCTCTTTTTTTTTTTCAATAATTGGCTTTTTTTTTAATCAAAAATGAGAACTTTTTTGTGTGATTTTGTGTCTGGGGGGTCTAAAAAGTGTACCTGTGAAGTTTCAGCTCTGTAGCATGTTCAGAACCAGAAAAAAAAGGATTGTTTGTATTAGAAAACTTTCAGCTCAGGGGGTTAGCTTCTCTCCTCGGTTTTCACACCTTGCCGGTTTCAAAGCAGGCATTTTTTTGGGTTCTTTGCAGTCAGGAAAAACATCTGAACTTGTGTATAGTGGTACTGTGCACAAGTTCTGATGTTTTCCCTGCCTCCAAAAACTCCCAAAAAAATGCCAGCAAAAACACACCTGGGCATTTTTTTTTTTGACGCTAGCATTTTTTTGGCATTCTTTGGGGTTCTTTTGAGGCAGGCAAAACATCTGAACTTGTGTATAGGGGGTATATATACACACATAATTATATGTATATAGACACCTAGCCATATATAGGTGTGATAGTAGCAGAAATTTATTAGTGTAAATGATTTAATTAGCGCAAGCATTTATTTCTGCTACTATCACACCTATATATGTCTAGGTGTGTATATAAATATATGGATGTGTGTATATACACCACTATACACAAGTTCAGATGTTTTGCCTGCCTCCAAAACCCCCCAAAAAATGCCAGCAAAAACACACCTGGGCATTTTTTTTTTTTGACGCTAGCGTTTTTTTGGCATTTTTTGGGGTTCTTTTGAGGCAGGCAAAACACCTGAACTTGTGTATAGTGACACATAATTATATGTATATAGACACCTAGCCATATATAGGTGTGATAGTAGCAGAAATATATTACTGTTAATGATTTCATTAGCGCAAGCATTTATTTCTGCTACTATCACACCTATATATGTCTAGGGGTATATATACAGACATATATGTGTATATATACCCCCTATACACATGTTCAGATGTCATGTCTGACATCAAACATGTCCTCAAAAAAGCACTGGCAGTGGCAGCCCCTGCAGCATAAAAAATGCTTGGCTGGTGAGAAGCCATATGCCTGTCCCGAAGCAACTCAGAGAAATGATCATTTCTCTATAGTTGTCACCCTGCTATGGAAGGGTTTTGTCACCCTGCCATAGCAGTCACTGCCAGTTAACCCTACACTACACTACGGTCCCCTTACACTTAACACTTTCCCTACAGAAACTAAATTTTTGAAGCTAACTTAAGTGTAAAGGAGCACTCTAACTACACTAGATATCCCTTTCCTCACACTAATAAATAAAAATCAAAAAATCTCTTTTTTTTTTTAAATTTTTCAATAATTGGCTTTTTTTATCAAAAATTACAATTTTTAAGAACTTTTTTTGTGTGATTTTGTGTCTGGGGGGTCTAAAAGGTGTACCTGTGAAGTTTCAGCTCTGTAGCATGTCCAGAACCAGAAAAAAAGATCCCACATCCCTGTTCTACTGAAAAATTATCTTTTTTTTTTTTTTTTTCTGGTTCTGGACATGCTACAGAGCTGAAACTTCACATGTACACTTTTTAGACCCCCCAGATACTAAATCCAAATCTCTCTTTTTTTTTTTTTTTTTCAATAATTGGCTTTTTTATCAAAAATGACAATTTTTAAGAACTTTTTTTTTGTGTGATTAATAGTTAATGGGGCATGACCCAGAACCCTAGGCACTTTTTAGGGGCATTTATTGGGTTTTAGGGCTTAAAAATGGTGTTTTTTGATTACCGAAGTTCGGGTCCCATTGATTTCAATGGGGTTCTGAAATCCGAACCGAACTTTTGGGAAATTCGGGTGTTCTGGTCGAACCGAACTTTTCAAAAGTTCGATCATCCCTATTAGAGATAGCATTAGGGTTAGGGTTAGGGATAGCATTAGGGTTAGGGATAGCATTAGGGTTAGGGATAGAATTAGGGTTAGGGTTAGGGATAGCATTAGGGTTAGGGTTAGGGATAGCATTAGGGTTAGGGTTAGGGATAGCATTAGGGTTAGGGATAGCATTAGGGTTAGGGTTAGGGATAACATTAGGGTTAGGGTTAGGGATAGCATTAGGGTTAGGGATAGCATTAGGGTTAGGGATAACATTAGGGTTAGGGTTAGGGATAGCATTAGGGTTAGGGATAGCATTAGGGTTAGGGTTAGGGATAGCATTAGGGTTAGGGTTAGGGATAGCATTAGGGTTAGGGATAGCATTAGGGTTAGGGTTAGGGATAACATTAGGGTTAGGGTTAGGGATAGCATTAGGGTTAGGGATAGCATTAGGGTTAGGGTTAGGGATACCATTAGGGTTAGGGTTAGGGATAGCATTAGGGTTAGGGATAGCATTAGGGTTAGGGTTAGGGATAGCATTAGGGTTAGGGATAACATTAGGGTTAGGGTTAGGGATAGCATTAGGGTTAGGGTTAGGGATAGCATTAGGGTTAGGGATAGCATTAGGGTTAGGGATAGCATTAGGGTTAGGGTTAGGGATAGCATTAGGGTTAGGGTTAGGGATAGCATTAGGGTTAGGAGTAGTATTAGGGTTAGGGTTAGGGATAGCATTAGGGTTAGTCAGGGTTAAGGCTAAAATTAGCATCAAGGTTAGGGTTATTATTAGCATTAGGGCTAGATTTAGGGCTAGGATTAGCATTATGGTTAGGATTAGCATTAGGGATAGCATTAGGGTTGTAGTTAGGGATAGCATTAGGGTTAGGGTTAGAGTTAGGGTTAGGGATAGCATTAGGGTTAGAGTTAGGGTTAATATTAAGGCTAGGATTAGCATTAGGGTTAGCAATAGGGTTAGGGCTAGGATTAGGGTTAAGGTTAGCATTATGGTTAGAGCTAGGGGTTTGCATTAGGGTTAAGGCTAGGATTAGCATTAGGGTTAGGATTAGGGCTAGAGTTAGGGCTAGCGTTAAGGTTAGGGTTGGGGTTAGCATTAGGGTTAGGGTTAGAGTTAGGGTTAGCATTAGGGTTAGGGTTAGAGTTAGGGTTAGTTAGGGTTAGGGATAAGATTAGCATTAGGGTTAGAGTTAGGATTAGCATTAGGACTAGACTTAGGGCTAAGATTAACATTACGGTTAGAGCTAGGGTTAATATTAGGGCTAGAGTTAAGAATTAGGGCTAGGATTAGCATTAAGGTTAAAGTTAGCATTAGGGTTAGGGTTAGGGTTGGCATTAGGTTTGTAGTTAGGGTTATCACTAGGGTTAGAGTTAGGGTTAGGGTTCCTTAATATCCTTGGGGTTAAGAGTGGTGTTAGGATTAATAGTAGTGTTAGGTTCAGTATTATAGGTAGGGTTACAGTTAGGGCTAGGAGTAGTATTAGCATTAGGATAAGCAGTAATGCAGAAGCATCATTAGGGGTTATCATTAGGGTTAGGTTGGTGTTAGAGGTAGGTTGGTATTAGGGTTTTGTTGGTGTAAGGGTTAGAGGTAGGTTGATGTTAGGGTTAGGTTGGTGTTAGGGTAAGGCTGGTGTTAGGGTTAGAGGTAGGTTGGTGTTAGGGTTAGGTTGGTGTATGGGTTAGAGGTAGGTTGGTGTTAGGGTTAGGTTGGTGTAAGGGTTAGAGGTAGGTTGGTGTTAGGGTTAGGTTGGTGTTAGGGTTAGAGGTAGGTTGGTGTTAGGGTTAGAGGTAGGTTGGTGTTAGGGTTAGAGGTAGATTGGTGTTAGGGTTAGGTTTGTGTAAGGGTTAGAAGTAGGTTGGTGTTAGGGTTAGGTTGGTGTATGGGTTAGAGGTAGGTTGGTGTTAGGGTTAGGTTGGTGTAAGGGTTAGAGGTAGGTTGGTGTTAGGGTTAGGTTGGTGTTAGGGTTAGAGGTAGGTTGGTGTTAGGGTTAGAGGTAGGTTGGTGTTAGGGTTAGAGGTAGATTGGTGTTAGGGTTAGGTTTGTGTAAGGGTTAGAAGTAGGTTGGTGTTAGGGTTAGGTTGGTGTATGGGTTAGAGGTAGGTTGGTGTTAGGGTTAGGTTGGTGTAAGGGTTAGAGGTAAGTTGGTGTGTGAGTTAGCTGATGTTATAATAAGAGGTAAGTTGGTACTAGAGGTAGGTTGGTGTTAGGGTTACAGGTAAGTTGGTGTTAGGGTTTGAGGTAGGTTGGTGTATGGGTTAGAGGTAGGTTGGTGTTAGGGTTAGGTTGGTGTAGGACTTAGAGGTAGGTTGGTGTTAGGGTTACAGGTAGGTTGGTGTTAGGGTTAGAGGTAGGTTGGTGTTAGGGTTAGAGGTAGATTGGTGTTAGGGTTAGGTTTGTGTAAGGGTTAGAAGTAGGTTGGTGTTAGGGTTAGGTTGGTGTTAGGGTTACAGGTAGGTTGGTGTTAGGGTTAGGTTGGTGTAAGACTTAGAGGTAGATTGGTGTTAGGATAAGAGGTAGGTTGGTGTTAGGGTTAGAGGTAGGTTGGTGTTAGGGTTACAGGTAGGTTGGTGTTAGGGTTAGAGGTAGGTTGGTGTTAGGGTTAGGGTTAGGTTGGTGTTAGGGTTAGAGGTAGGTTGGTGTTAGGGTAAGGTTGGTGTTAGGGTTAGAGGTAGGTTGGTGTTAGGGTTAGAGGTAGATTGGTGTTAGGGTTAGGTTGGTGTTAGGGTTAGAGGTAGGTTGGTGTTAGGGTAAGGTTGGTGTTAGGGTTAGAGGTAGGTTGGTGTTAGGGTAAGGTTGGTGTTAGGGTTAGAGGTAGGTTGGTGTTAGGGTTACAGGTAGGTTGGTGTTTGGGTTGGGTCGGTATAACAGGTCAGGACAATAAGACAGAACTGATATTTCTGGTCATGGCCTTAGTCTCCCAGCTCCTCAGAGGATGCTGATTGGTAGAGGTAACTCATGGGCGGTACCTGGAGCGGGCGGAGTGTGGAGGTGGATGTCCTCGCTGTATTCTCCGTATCCGGCCTTATTGTAGCCTCGGACTCGGAGCACATAGACGCTGTCAATGTCAGGGCCCTCTAGGATGGTGCTCAGGCTCCATATCTCTTCCCGCCGTTGCCATAGTTTGAGGGTCTTGTGTTTGGGGTCTGTTTTGCGGTACTCCACCGTGTAGTGCCAGGCGGGGGCCGAGTCCTGGGGGAGACGCCAGCTCAGGTAGATCTGGTCATAGGCGTACGTACGCTGGGTGTCGATAACAGGAGCGTCTGGAGCTGAAGAGGGAGGAAGGAGGAAAGTAAGAGAGAATGGAGAGAAGATGGACGGAGGCGGAGCGAGCAAAGTGGGAAGACAGGGAGAAGTCCATGCTGAGAGAGGGAGAGAGAAAGAGACCTCCTTACTGCAGATCAGAGAAGGAGCAGAAGGGTGCAGGCAGAGAGTCAGTCCAAGGAGCCTGGAGAGTCAAGAGGAGATGAGGAGAGGAGGATGCAGGAGATGAGGCGAGGAGGATGCAGGAGATGAGGAGAGGAGGATGCAGGAGATGAGGAGAGGGGGAAATAAGAGATGAGGAGAACACAGGAGATGAGGGGAACACAGGAGATGAGGAGAACACAGGAGATGAAGAGAACACAGGAGATGAGGAGAACACAGGAGATGAGGGGAACACAGGAGATGAGGGAGAACACAGGAGATGAGGGGAACACAGGAGATGAGGGAGAACACAGGAGATGAGGGGAACACAGGAGATGAGGGAGAACACAGGAGATGAGGGGAACACAGGAGATGAGGGAGAACACAGGAGATGAGGGGAACACAGGAGATGAGGGAGAACACAGGAGATGAGGGGAACACAGGAGATGAGGAGAACACAGGAGATGAGGGGAACACAGGAGATGAGGGGAACACAGGAGATGAGGAGACCACAGGAGATGGAGAACACAGGAGATGAGGAGAACACAGGAGATGAGGAGACCACAGGAGATGGAGAACACAGGAGATGAGGAGAACACAGGAGATGAGGGGAACACAGGAGATGAGGGGAACACAGGAGATGAGGGAGAACACAGGAGATGAGGGGAACACAGGAGATGAGGAGAACACAGGAGATGAGGGGAACACCGGAGATGAGGAGAACACCGGAGATGAGGAGAACACCGGAGATGAGGGGAACACAGGAGATGAGGAGAACACCGGAGATGAGGGGAACACCGGAGATGAGGGGAACACAGGAGATGAAGAGAACACAGGAGATGAGGAGAACACCGGAGATGAGGGGAACACAGGAGATGAAGAGAACACCGGAGATGAGGGGAACACAGGAGATGAGGGAGAACACAGGAGATGAAGAGAACACAGGAGATGAGGAGAACACAGGAGATGGAGAACACAGGAGTTGAGGAGAATACAGGAGATGAGGGGAACACAGGAGATGAGGAGAACACAGGAGATGAGGGGAACACAGGAGATGAGGGGAACACAGGAGATGAAGGAGAACACAGGAGATGAAGGGAACACAGGAGATGAGGAGAACACAGGAGATGAGGGGGAACACAGGAATAGAAGGGAACACAGGAGATGAGGGGAACACAGGAGATGAGGGGAACACAGGAGATGAAGAGAACACCGGAGATGAGGGGAACACAGGAGATGAAGAGAACACCGGAGATGAGGGGAACACAGGAATAGAAGGGAACACAGGAGATGAGGGGAACACAGGAGATGAGGGGAACACAGGAGATGAAGAGAACACCGGAGATGAGGGGAACACAGGAGATGAAGAGAACACCGGAGATGAGGGGAACACAGGAGATGAGGGAGAACACAGGAGATGAGGGGAACACAGGAGATGAGGAGAACACAGGAGATGAAGAGAACACAGGAGATGAGGAGAACACCGGAGATGAGGAGAACACAGGAGATGAGGAGAATACAGGAGATGAGGAGAACACCGGAGATGAAGAGAACACAGGAGATGAGGAGAACACCGGAGATGAGGAGAACACAGGAGATGAGGAGAACACAGGAGATGAAGGGAACACAGGAGGTGAGGAGAACACCGGAGATGAGGGGAACACAGGAGATGAGGAGAACACAGGAGATGGAGAACACAGGAGATGAGGGGAACACCGGAGATGAGGAGAACACAGGAGATGGAGAACACAGGAGATGAGGGGAACACAGGAGATGAGGAGAACACAGGAGATGAGGGGAACACCGGAGATGAGGGGAACACAGGAGATGAGGAGAACACCGGAGATGGAGAACACAGGAGATGAGGGGAACACAGGAGATGGAGAACACAGGAGATGAGGGGAACACAGGAGATGGAGAACACAGGAGATGAGGGGAACACAGGAGATGGAGAACACAGGAGATGAGGAGAACACAGGAGATGAGGAGAACACAGGAGATGAGGGGAACACCGGAGATGAGGGGAACACAGGAGATGAGGAGAACACCGGAGATGAGGGGAACACAGGAGATGAGGGGAACACAGGAGATGAGGGGAACACAGGAGATGAGGTGAGGATTACAAGAGAGGTGAGGAAAGTAGGGCACCTGACATGAGGCGAGGAGGACACAGGTGATGAGAGGAGAAGACGGGAAATGAAGAGAGGAGGACACAGGAGATGGAGAACAAAATAGGGAAAATAGGGAATGGAGAAATAATGAAAGAGATAAGGAGCTCCAATGAAGGAGGAAGATGGAGGAGATAAAAAATAAAAGTCGAGTCCTGAAGATAAGGGAACAGAGAATGGAGATGGAAAACAGAAGGTAGAGATTGAAGATGGAGATGGGTCAGAGGAGGAAGACGGAGGTTATAGGATGGAGAAGGGACAAAGGACGAGGATGGAGATGGAGGATATTGGGTGGAGTTGGGACAAAGGATGAGGATGGAGATGGAGGATATTGGGTGGAGATGGGACAGAGGACGAGGATGGAGATGGAGGATATTGGGTGGAGTTGGGACAAAGGACGAGGATGAAGATGGAGGATATTGGGTGGAGATGGGACAAAGGACGAGGATGGAGATGGAGGATATTGGGTGGAGATGGGTCAGAGGATGAGGATGGAGATGGAAGACATTGGGTGGAGATGGGACAAAGGATGAGGATGGAGAAGGGACAAAGGATGAGGATGGAGATGGAGGATATTGGGTGGAGTTGGGACAAAGGACGAGGATGAAGATGGAGGATATTGGGTGGAGTTGGGATAAAGGACGAGGATGGAGATGGAGGATATTGGGTGGAGTTGGGACAAAGGACGAGGATGAAGATGGAGGATATTGGGTGGAGATGGGACAAAGGACGAGGATGGAGATGGAGGATATTGGGTGGAGTTGGGACAAAGGCTGAGGATGAAGATGGAGGTTATTGGATGGAGACGGGTCAGAGGATGAGGATGGAGATGGAGGATATTGGGTGGAGTTGGGACAAAGGACGAGGATGAAGATGGAGGATATTGGGTGGAGTTGGGACAAAGGACGAGGATGAAGATGGAGGATATTGGGTGGAGTTGGGACAAAGGACGAGGATGAAGATGGAGGTTATAGGATGGAGAAGGGACAAAGGACGAGGATGGAGATGGAGGATATTGGGTGGAGTTGGGACAAAGGACGAGGATGAAGATGGAGGTTATAGGATGGAGAAGGGACAAAGGACGAGGATGGAGATGGAGGATATTGGGTGGAGTTGGGACAAAGGACGAGGATGGAGATGGAGGATATTGGGTGGAGATGGGTCAGAGGATGAGGATGGAGATGGAGGATATTGGGTGGAGTTGGGACAAAGGATGAGGATGGAGAAGGGACAAAGGATGAGGATGGAGATGGAGGATATTGGGTGGAGTTGGGACAAAGGATGAGGATGGAGATGGAGGATATTGGGTGGAGTTGGGACAAAGGATGAGGATGGAGATGGAGGTTATAGGATGGAGAAGGGACAAAGGTCGAGGATGGAGATGGAGGATATTGGGTGGAGTTGGGACAAAGGATGAGGATGAAAATGGAGGTTATAGGATGGAGAAGGGACAAAGGACGAGGATGGAGATGGAGGATATTGGGTGGAGTTGGGTCAAAGGACGAGGATGAAGATGGAGGATATTGGGTGGAGTTGGGACAAAGGACGAGGATGAAGATGGAGGATATTGGGTGGAGTTGGGATAAAGGACGAGGATGGAGATGGAGGATATTGGGTGGAGTTGGGACAAAGGACGAGGATGAAGATGGAGGATATTGGGTGGAGATGGGACAAAGGACGAGGATGGAGATGGAGGATATTGGGTGGAGTTGGGACAAAGGCTGAGGATGAAGATGGAGGTTATTGGATGGAGACGGGTCAGAGGATGAGGATGGAGATGGAGGATATTGGGTGGAGTTGGGACAAAGGACGAGGATGAAGATGGAGGATATTGGGTGGAGTTGGGACAAAGGACGAGGATGAAGATGGAGGATATTGGGTGGAGTTGGGACAAAGGACGAGGATGAAGATGGAGGTTATAGGATGGAGAAGGGACAAAGGACGAGGATGGAGATGGAGGATATTGGGTGGAGTTGGGACAAAGGACGAGGATGAAGATGGAGGTTATAGGATGGAGAAGGGACAAAGGACGAGGATGGAGATGGAGGATATTGGGTGGAGTTGGGACAAAGGACGAGGATGGAGATGGAGGATATTGGGTGGAGATGGGTCAGAGGATGAGGATGGAGATGGAGGATATTGGGTGGAGTTGGGACAAAGGATGAGGATGGAGAAGGGACAAAGGATGAGGATGGAGATGGAGGATATTGGGTGGAGTTGGGACAAAGGATGAGGATGGAGATGGAGGATATTGGGTGGAGTTGGGACAAAGGATGAGGATGGAGATGGAGGTTATAGGATGGAGAAGGGACAAAGGTCGAGGATGGAGATGGAGGATATTGGGTGGAGTTGGGACAAAGGATGAGGATGAAAATGGAGGTTATAGGATGGAGAAGGGACAAAGGACGAGGATGGAGATGGAGGATATTGGGTGGAGTTGGGTCAAAGGACGAGGATGAAGATGGAGGATATTGGGTGGAGTTGGGACAAAGGACGAGGATGGAGATGGAGGATATTGGGTGGAGTTGGGACAAAGGATGAGGATGGAGATGGAGGATATTGGGTGGAGTTGGGACAAAGGACGAGGATGGAGATGGAGGATATTGGGTGGAGTTGGGACAAAGGACGAGGATGAAGATGGAGGATATTGGGTGGAGATGGGACAAAGGACGAGGATGGAGATGGAGGATATTGGGTGGAGTTGGGACAAAGGCTGAGGATGAAGATGGAGGTTATTGGATGGAGATGGGTCAGAGGATGAGGATGGAGATGGAGGATATTGGGTGGAGATGGGACAAAGGACGAGGATGAAGATGGAGGATATTGGGTGCAGTTGGGACAAAGGACGAGGATGAAGATGGAGGATATTGGGTGGAGATGGGTCAGAGGATGAGGATGGAGATGGAGGATATTGGGTGGAGTTGGGACAAAGGACGAGGATGGAGATGGAGGATATTGGGTGGAGTTGGGACAAAGGACGAGGATGAAGATGGAGGATATTGGGTGGAGATGGGACAAAGGACGAGGATGGAGATGGAGGATATTGGGTGGAGTTGGGACAAAGGACGAGGATGAAGATGGAGGATATTGGGTGGAGATGGGTCAGAGGACGAGGATGGAGATGGAGGATATTGGGTGGAGTTGGGACAAAGGACGAGGATGAAGATGGAGGATATTGGGTGGAGATGGGTCAGAGGACGAGGATGGAGATGGAGGATATTGGGTGGAGATGGGACAAAGGATGAGGATGGAGATGGAGGATATTGGGTGGAGTTGGGATAAAGGACGAGGATGAAGATGGAGGTTATAGGATGGAGAAGGGACAAAGGACGAGGATGGAGATGGAGGATATTGGGTGGAGTTGGGATGAAGGACGAGGATGGAGATGGAGGATATTGGGTGGAGTTGGGACAAAGGACGAGGATGAAGATGGAGGATATTGGGTGGAGATGGGACAAAGGACGAGGATGGAGATGGAGGATATTGGGTGGAGTTGGGACAAAGGACGAGGATGAAGATGGAGGATATTGGGTGGAGATGGGTCAGAGGACGAGGATGGAGATGGAGGATATTGGGTGGAGTTGGGACAAAGGACGAGGATGGAGATGGAGGATATTGGGTGGAGTTGGGACAAAGGATGAGGATGGAGATGGAGGATATTGGGTGGAGTTGGGACAAAGGACGAGGATGGAGATGGAGGATATTGGGTGGAGTTGGGACAAAGGACGAGGATGAAGATGGAGGATATTGGGTGGAGATGGGACAAAGGACGAGGATGGAGATGGAGGATATTGGGTGGAGTTGGGACAAAGGCTGAGGATGAAGATGGAGGTTATTGGATGGAGATGGGTCAGAGGATGAGGATGGAGATGGAGGATATTGGGTGCAGTTGGGACAAAGGACGAGGATGAAGATGGAGGATATTGGGTGGAGATGGGTCAGAGGACGAGGATGGAGATGGAGGATATTGGGTGGAGATGGGACAAAGGACGAGGATGGAGATGGAGGATATTGGGTGGAGTTGGGACAAAGGCTGAGGATGAAGATGGAGGTTATTGGATGGAGATGGGTCAGAGGATGAGGATGGAGATGGAGGATATTGGGTGGAGATGGGACAAAGGACGAGGATGAAGATGGAGGATATTGGGTGCAGTTGGGACAAAGGACGAGGATGAAGATGGAGGATATTGGGTGGAGATGGGTCAGAGGATGAGGATGGAGATGGAGGATATTGGGTGGAGTTGGGACAAAGGACGAGGATGGAGATGGAGGATATTGGGTGGAGTTGGGACAAAGGACGAGGATGAAGATGGAGGATATTGGGTGGAGATGGGTCAGAGGACGAGGATGGAGATGGAGGATATTGGGTGGAGTTGGGACAAAGGACGAGGATGAAGATGGAGGATATTGGGTGGAGATGGGTCAGAGGACGAGGATGGAGATGGAGGATATTGGGTGGAGATGGGACAAAGGATGAGGATGGAGATGGAGGTTATTGGGTGGAGATGGGACAAAGGACGAGGATGAAGATGGAGGATATTGGGTGGAGTTGGGACAAAGGACGAGGATGAAGATGGAGGATATTGGGTGGAGATGGGACAAAGGATGAGGATGGAGATGGAGGATATTGGGTGGAGTTGGGACAAAGGCTGAGGATGAAGATGGAGGTTATTGGATGGAGACGGGTCAGAGGATGAGGATGGAGATGGAGGATATTGGGTGGAGTTGGGACAAAGGCTGAGGATGAAGATGGAGGTTATTGGATGGAGATGGGTCAGAGGATGAGGATGGAGATGGAGGATATTGGGTGGAGTTGGGACAAAGGACGAGGATGAAGATGGAGGATATTGGGTGCAGTTGGGACAAAGGACGAGGATGAAGATGGAGGATATTGGGTGGAGTTGGGACAAAGGACGAGGATGGAGATGGAGGATATTGGGTGGAGTTGGGATGAAGGATGAGGATGGAGATGGAGGATATTGGGTGGAGTTGGGATGAAGGATGAGGATGGAGATGGAGGATATTGGGTGGAGATGGGTCAGAGGATGAGGATGGAGATGGAGGATATTGGGTGGAGTTGGGACAAAGGACGAGGATGGAGATGGAGGATATTGGGTGGAGTTGGGACAAAGGATGAGGATGGAGATGGAGGATATTGGGTGGAGATGGGACAAAGGACGAGGATGGAGATGGAGGATATTGGGTGGAGTTGGGATAAAGGACGAGGATGGAGATGGAGGATATTGGGTGGAGTTGGGACAAAGGACGAGGATGGAGATGGAGGATATTGGGTGGAGTTGGGACAAAGGATGAGGATGGAGGATATTGGGTGGAGTTGGGACAAAGGACGAGGATGAAGATGGAGGTTATAGGATGGAGAAGGGACAGAGGACGAGGATGGAGATGGAGGATATTGGGTGGAGTTGGGACAAAGGACGAGGATGGAGATGGAGGATATTGGGTGGAGATGGGACAAAGGACGAGGATGGAGATGGAGGATATTGGGTGGAGTTGGGATGAAGGATGAGGATGGAGATGGAGGATATTGGGTGGAGTTGGGACAAAGGACGAGGATGGAGATGGAGGATATTGGGTGGAGATGGGACAAAGGACGAGGATGGAGATGGAGGATATTGGGTGGAGTTGGGATGAAGGATGAGGATGGAGATGGAGGATATTGGGTGGAGATGGGACAAAGGATAAAGATGGTGGACACATGATATTAGAAAGAGATTGAAGAGAGAAGGTGATAGGGCAGGGGAGGACAGAGTAGGGATATTGTGGATGGAGGATCGATGATAGAAGAGGAAATTGGCCTAGAGAGGATGAAGATGAAGAAAAGTAAATGGAAAATGCTGTCAGAAAAGGAATGCACAGGAAGAAGATGGAGGTCAAAGGGTGGAGATGGAAGATGGAGATCAGAGAAGCAAGAACAAGGATGGATATGTAGGAGAGGAGATGGAGAACAGAAAATGAAGATGGAGGAGAGAGGAAGATGGAGAACTGGAGATGGAGGAGAGAGGAAGATGATGGAGATGGAGGAGAGAGGAAGATGATGGAGATGGAGGAGAGAGGAAGATGATGGAGATGGAGGAGAGAGGAAGATGATGGAGATGGAGGAGAGAGGAAGATGATGGAGATGGAGGAGAGAGGAAGATGATGACGATGGAGGAGAGAGGAAGATGATGGAGATGGAGGAGAGAGGAAGATGATGGAGATGGAGGAGAGAGGAAGATGATGGAGATGGAGGAGAGAGGAAGATGATGGAGATGGAGGAGAGAGGAAGATGATGGAGATGGAGGAGAGAGGAAGATGATGGAGATGGAGGAGAGAGGAAGATGATGACGATGGAGGAGAGAGGAAGATGATGGAGATGGAGGAGAGAGGAAGATGATGGAGATGGAGGAGAGAGGAAGATGATGAAGATGGAGGAGAGGATGAAGATGATGAAGATGGAGGAGAGAGGAAGATGATGGAGATGGAGGAGAGAGGAAGATGATGGAGATGGAGGAGAGAGGAAGATGATGGAGATGGAGATGGAGGAGAGAGGAAGATGATGGAGATGGAGATGGAGGAGAGAGGAAGATGATGGAGATGGAGGAGAGGATGAAGATGATGGAGATGGAGGAGAGAGGAAGATGATGGAGATGGAGGAGAGAGGAAGACGATGGAGATGGAGATGGAGGAGAGAATGAAGATGATGGAGATGGAGGAGAGAGGAAGATGATGAAGAAGATGGAGGAGAGGATGAAGATGATGGAGATGGAGGAGAGAGGAAGATGATGGAGATGGAGGAGAGGATGAAGATGATGGAGATGGAGGAGAGAGGAAGATGAAGAAGATGGAGGAGAGGATGAAGATGATGGAGATGGAGGAGAGAGGAAGATGATGGAGATGGAGGAGAGGATGAAGATGATGGAGATGGAGGAGAGAGGAAGATGATGGAGATGGAGGAGAGGATGAAGATGATGGAGATGGAGGAGAGGATGAAGATGGAGGAGAGAGGAAGATGATGAAGATGGAGGAGAGAGGAAGATGATGAAGATGGAGGAGAGAGGAAGATGATGGAGATGGAGGAGAGAGGAAGATGATGACGATGGAGGAGAGAGGAAGATGATGAAGATGGAGGAGAGGATGAAGATGATGAAGATGGAGGAGAGAGGAAGATGATGGAGATGGAGGAGAGAGGAAGATGATGGAGATGGAGGAGAGAGGAAGATGATGGAGATGGAGATGGAGGAGAGAGGAAGATGATGGAGATGGAGGAGAGAGGAAGATGATGGAGATGGAGGAGAGGATGAAGATGATGGAGATGGAGGAGAGAGGAAGATGATGGAGATGGAGGAGAGAGGAAGACGATGGAGATGGAGATGGAGGAGAGAATGAAGATGATGAAGATGGAGGAGAGAGGAAGATGATGAAGATGGAGGAGAGAGGAAGATGATGAAGATGGAGGAGAGAGGAAGATGATGGAGATGGAGGAGAGAGGAAGATGATGACGATGGAGGAGAGAGGAAGATGATGAAGATGGAGGAGAGGATGAAGATGATGAAGATGGAGGAGAGAGGAAGATGATGGAGATGGAGGAGAGAGGAAGATGATGGAGATGGAGGAGAGAGGAAGATGATGGAGATGGAGATGGAGGAGAGAGGAAGATGATGGAGATGGAGGAGAGAGGAAGATGATGGAGATGGAGGAGAGGATGAAGATGATGGAGATGGAGGAGAGAGGAAGATGATGGAGATGGAGGAGAGAGGAAGACGATGGAGATGGAGATGGAGGAGAGAATGAAGATGATGGAGATGGAGGAGAGAGGAAGATGATGAAGAAGATGGAGGAGAGGATGAAGATGATGGAGATGGAGGAGAGAGGAAGATGATGGAGATGGAGGAGAGGATGAAGATGGAGGAGAGAGGAAGATGATGAAGATGGAGGAGAGAGGAAGATGATGAAGAAGATGGAGGAGAGGATGAAGATGATGGAGATGGAGGAGAGAGGAAGATGATGGAGATGGAGGAGAGGATGAAGATGGAGGAGAGAGGAAGATGATGAAGATGGAGGAGAGAGGAAGATGATGAAGATGGAGGAGAGAGGAAGATGATGGAGATGGAGGAGAGAGGAAGATGATGACGATGGAGGAGAGGATGAAGATGGAGGAGAGAGGAAGATGATGGAGATGGAGATGGAGGAGAGAGGAAGATGATGGAGATGGAGGAGAGAGGAAGATGATGGAGATGGAGGAGAGAGGAAGATGATGGAGATGGAGGAGAGAGGAAAATGATGGAGATGGAGGAGAGGATGAAGATGGAGGAGAGAGGAAGATGATGGAGATGGAGGAGAGAGGAAGATGAGGAAGATGATGGAGATGGAGGAGAGAGGAAGATGATGGAGATGGAGGAGAGAGGAAAATGATGGAGATGGAGGAGAGGATGAAGATGAGGCTGATGGAAAAAGATGGAGGGCAGATGGGGGGGGGGGAGGGGAGGTTTGAATTATCCTAAACATAGAAGAAGATAAAAGTAAGTCAAAGTGGAGGCCATCTTGGAACAGGAGGGTGGAGTTTCCCCTTAGCAGTGGGTGGGGTCAGGGACAGGGTGGGAGGAGAAAGGGGAGGTCCGGGCCTCTGATTGATAACTTGCCTCTTCTGTCTCCTGGAGTGCAGGTCACACTGAGAGGCCTATGAACAGAGAGAGGGACATGTAGGTCTGCAATGGACGATGTCTGGCCAGCAGCGCCCCCTGCAGGACTCCCATCTGCTGGTGGTATACTGAGAGCGCAGCACCCCACTCCACCATGAACCCATATATCAGCTATGGGGGGGACCCAGAAGGACAAATACCCCCCCCCCCCCCGGGGTCTTCCCACTCTCCAGATGAGGCCACCAATCTCTCAGTGACGGATCTTCTCAGGGTGAGGCCTCCTGATTGGTGGAGGCAAAGCTGAAATCTGAGTTTTTGGTGGAGTGACATCATAATATATATAAGGCTGAAGCTCCTCCCTCCTCCCATCCAGAAGCCCCTCCTATTTACAATGTATATATCTCCTCCCATATTGAACCCCAATCCACTCCTTCTCTCTCCTGATTGGTTCTTCCTGACGCCGCAATTTCATTTCCTGGAGGGGAGGGGCAATGGAAGGGTAATTCTACCCCTAAAGAGAGCCAGCTGTGTGTGGAGGGAAGGGATTTCACCTTCTGTACAGGAAGGAGTGCTTTACAGTAAGAGCATTAGGAAGGGCTCTTTGTAGTAAAAACTGTAGGAAGGGTTCTTTATGGGTAAAAGCTATAGGAAGCGTTCATTAGGAAGGGCTCTTTATAGTAAAAGCTGTGGGAAGGGCTCTTTATAGTAATAGCTGTGGGAAGGGATCATTACAATAAGAGCTTTAGGAAGGGCTCTTTATAGTAAAAGCTGTAGGAAGGGTTCTTTATAGTAATAGCTTTAGGAAGGGTTCATTACAGCAAGAGCATTAGGAAGGGTTCTTTATAGTAAAAGCTGTGGGAAGGGTTCTTTATAGTAAAAGCTGTGGGAAGGGGTCTTTATAGTAAAAGCTGTGGGAAGGGTTCTTTATAGTAAAAGCTGTGGGAAGGGTTCTTTATAGTAAAAGCTGTGGGAAGGGGTCTTTATAGTAAAAGCTGTGGGAAGGGATCATTACAATAAGAGCTTTAGGAAGGGCTCTTTATAGTAAAAGCTGTAGGAAGGGTTCTTTATAGTAATAGCTTTAGGAAGGGTTCATTACAGCAAGAGCATTAGGAAGGGTTCTTTATAGTAAAAGCTGTGGGAAGGGTTCTTTATAGTAAAAGCTGTGGGAAGGGGTCTTTATAGTAAAAGCTGTGGGAAGGGTTCTTTATAGTAAAAGCTGTGGGAAGGGTTCTTTATAGTAAAAGCTGTGGGAAGGGGTCTTTATAGTAAAAGCTGTGGGAAGGGTTCTTTATAATAAAAGCTGTAGGAAGGGTTCTTTATAGTAATAGCTTTAGGAAGGGTTCATTACAGCAAGAGCATTAGGAAGGGTTCTTTATAGTAAAAGCTGTAGGAAGAATTCTTTATAATAAAACCTGTAGGAAGGGTTCTTTATAGTAATAGCTTTAGGAAGGGTTCATTACAGCAAGAGCATTAGGAAGGGTTCTTTATAGTAAAAGCTGTGGGAAGGGTTCTTTATAGTAAAAGCTGTGGGAAGGGGTCTTTATAGTAAAAGCTGTGGGAAGGGTTCTTTATAGTAAAAGCTGTGGGAAGGGGTCTTTATAGTAAAAGCTGTGGGAAGGGTTCTTTATAATAAAAGCTGTAGGAAGGGTTCTTTATAGTAATAGCTTTAGGAAGGGTTCATTACAGCAAGAGCATTAGGAAATGTTCTTTATAGTAAAAGCTGAGGGAATGGTTCTTTATAGTAAAAGCTGTAGGAAGGGTTCTTTATAGTAATAGCTTTAGGAAGGGTTCATTACAGCAAGAGCATTAGGAAGGGTTCTTTATAGTAAAAGCTGTGGGAAGGGTTCTTTATAGTAAAAGCTGTGGGAAGGGGTCTTTATAGTAAAAGCTGTGGGAAGGGTTCTTTATAGTAAAATCTGTAGGAAGGGTTCTTTATAGTAATAGCTGTAGGAAGGGGTTCATTACAGTAAGAACGTTAGGAAGAGCTCTTTATAGTAAAAGCGGAGAAGAGCTGACCGCATGAAGCAGCAATGGAAATTTTTCAATGCAGAGCGGACACTTATCAGCTCAGGATGTGCGCAGTGATTATGGGATAGAATGGGATGATGTGATTGGACGGTCTGAGAGAGGAGGAGTGGCTTGGTATAGAAGTCTCATACAGTTATAAGTGTAGGAGCTCTCTAGGCTAAGCTGCCCCACAGTAAGTATTACTCCATTCCTTCAGCACTGTTCAGCACACCTGAAGTGCGCAGCGGATAGATGGATGGATGGATGGGGGGGTCATTAGACACCCCCCATGCCTCTCTGTAGTGTTTCACTCTCTGGGGGAGGCGCTCACATTTACCTCGGACGAAGTTGAGTTCTGTCAGCAGCTTCAGCTCTCTGCTGACGTCCAGCTTGAATGGTGGCAGAGGAACGCAGGCAGCCAGGCGGAAGGTCTGCACGGAGTCGATCGCTCGGATAATCCTAAAGAATGAGAAGAGGAAATTGGAGGAGAACTGAGGGGGGCGGAGTCTATAATTCTTCCATCTACCAATTGTTTTCTAAATCTGCCTGACATTGTCACTGCTGTGTGCACTGTCATTGGGTGAAATGAGGGCGACCAATCGGTGGGAGGTGGCGCCCTCCTGTGTGTACTGTCATTGGGTGAAATGAGGGGCGACCAATCGGTGGGAGGTGGCGCCCTCCTGTGTGTACTGTCATTGGGTGAAATGAGGGCGACCAATCAGGAGGGAGGTGGTGCCCTGCTGTGTGTATTGTCATTGGGTGAAATGAGGGCGACCAATCGGTGGGGAGGTGGCGCCCTCCTGTGTGTACTCTCATTGGGTGAAATGAGGGCGACCAATAAGTGGGGAGGTGGCGCCCTGCTGTGTGTACTGTCATTGGGTGAAATGGGGGCGACCAATCGGTGGGGAGGTGGCGCCCTGTTGTGTGTACTGTCATTGGGTGAAAAGAGGGCAACCAATTGGTGGGGAGGTGGCGCCCTCCTGTGTTGGGTCATTGGGTTCTTACCGCTCATGCAGCTGTTTTGCTGCCAGGACAAAGCACGGCTGTTCCGTCTCCTTCATCACCTCCTGAGCGTAGCACACCAACCCCGAATTCTCCAGCAACGTCTGCCGCTCCCACACCTCTGATTCCAGGACACAGCGCCGCTCACGCTGCCGCTCTGCAATGTCTCGGGTCAGCGCCGCCTGCTTATCATCCAGTGCAGAGCGCAGCGCCCCAATCAGCTGCAGAGCCTCTTCCTGCGCCTTCCCTCCATTCATCTGTAGGGGGAGACACGTCCCATTATAGGGCAAGGATGAGGTCATTATAGGGCAAGGGTGGGGTCATTATAGGGCAAGTGTGGGGTCATTATAGGGCAAGGATGGGGTCATTATAGGGCAAGGATGGGGCCATTATAGGGCAAGGGTGGGGTCATTATAGGGCAAGGATGGGGTACTTATAGGGCAAGGATGGGGTCATTATAGGGCAAGGATGGGTTCATTATAGGGCAAGGATGGGGCCATTATAGGGCAAGGATGGGGTCATTATAGGGCAAGGATGGGGTCATTATAGGACAAGTATGGGGTCATTATAGGACAAGTATGGGGTCATTATAGGGTAAGGATGGGGTCATTATAGGACAAGTATGGGGTCATTATAGGACAAGTATGGGGTCATTATAGGGTAAGGATGGGGTCATTATAGGACAAGTATGGGGTCATTATAGGACAAGTATGGGGTCATTATAGGGTAAGGATGGGGTCATTATAGGACAAGTATGGGGTCATTATAGGGTAAGGATGGGGTCATTATAGGACAAGTATGGGGTCATTATAGGGTAAGGATGGGGCCATTATAGGACAAGTATGGGGTCATTATAGGGTAAGGATGGGGTCATTATAGGACAAGTATGGGGTCATTATAGGGTAAGGATGGGGCCATTATAGGACAAGTATGGGGTCATTATAGGGCAAGGATGGGGTCTTTATAGGGCAAGGATGGGGCCATTATAGGACAAGTATGGGGTCATTATAGGGTAAGGATGGGGTCATTATAGGACAAGTATGGGGTCATTATAGGGCAAGTATGGGGTCATTATTTGGGTAATGTTTGGGCAAATATTAGGCAGGTATGGGGGTCGTTATTAGGGTAAATATTGCCAAATATGGGTCAATTATTGGGTAAATTTTGAACAGTTATAGGGTAGTTATTGGGAAAGTATGGGGGTAATTATGGAGTAATTATCAGGTCATTTTTGATCAGTTATAGGGTCATTATTGGGCAAGTGTGGGGTTATTATTTGGGTAATTATTGGGTATAATGAATGAGTAATTGGGCAACCTCTTTAAACTTTCTATTATTCTCAGTCACTTCTGGCGGGGTGGGGGAGGTTACAGGGATGAGGGAGGATGGCGATGCATTGCGCATTATTCACCCCCCTTACCCCTCCCCCTTGCACACCCAGACTGGGGAATTTTGGCTTCTCTGGGATAATTGCCCAATTTCTGAGGACAAGTGATGGATGGCCATATATTGTTCATTGTCCAATCCCCCCCCACCCCCCCCCCCCTGCACCAATACTGTTATATTGATAATGGAGCATGGTGAGCGCTGGGTATACAGGGGTGGGCGGAGTGTTAGAATTTAGGGTGATGTGACATCCAATAGGAGAACCCCGTCATTCCTCACCTCAGTCTGCTTTATACTCTCCTCCAGCTCATTGATCTGCCCCTGCACCACGTGCTGACTGCCCAGGATATACGCCAAACTCTTACTCAGCTTCTCCTGCAACACACAATGGGGGTTATAAACCCCGATATTACCACCCCCCCCCCCCCCCCCCCATATCATCTCATATAGAACAATATCACCTAAACATGCAGAACTATATAACACAAGGCACACTGTGATATCAGTATAAAATATCATCTCATGTAATATAAACTGATACAATATGCTAACATGAGATCATATCACATCATTATAAAATATAATCCTATGTAGTATAATTGTTCTCATTTAATATAATAAGATACACCCAAATATAGAAAATAACAGTATAATAGGATAAAACATAAGAGTGTAATATAATATATTGTGTTAGATCATAATAACCTGAAATACAGAATACAGAGAATGTTTATATATTATATTATATTATAGAATATCCGAAAACACAACAATGTATCCACTCATCTTATATTGTATTATAATATCGTTACATTGTAAAAACCTAAAATTTCCTTTTGTATAGTATTATTATCCTTCAAACACAACACACAGAGACTGGATTATTATATTATATTATATTATATTATATTATATTATATTGTTACATAGTTAGTCTGGTTGAAAAAAGTCCATCCAGTTCAACCAATAAAAGGGAAAAAAATATATTATATTATGTTATATTATATTATATTATGTTATGTTATGTTATATTATGTTATGTTATATTATATTATATTATGTTATGTTATATTATATTATATTATGTTATATTATATTATGTTATGTTATGTTATGTTATATTATATTATATTATGTTATATTATATTATATTATGTTATGTTATATTATATTATATTATGTTATGTTATATTATATTATATTATGTTATATTATATTATATTATGTTATGTTATATTATATTATATTATGTTATGTTATATTATATTATGGTATATTATATTATGTTATGTTATGTTATGTTATATTATATTATATTATGTTATGTTACGTTATATTATATTATATTATATTGTTACATAGTTAGTCTGGTTCAAAAAAGTCCTTCCAGTTCAACCAATAAAAGTGAAAAAAATATATTATGTCATGTTACATTATATTATATTATGTTACATTATATTATATTACATTATATTATATTATAATACACTGGATTATATTTAAGCCTGTAACACAATATATCTGGTCATGTTATATCATATTTTATTATTGTTACATTGTACCGGACGCTGGTGTGCTGTTTTATTATGCATGGTATTATATTATCCTGGAACACAACAATCAATGAGCACATTACTGTTTCTATTATATTTCTTATTACACAATATTATTATGTTAGTTATAATTTTTATATATTATTTTATATATTACACTGTCCTATGTTTTGTAATACTATTTACTGTGTATAATATTTGTTCATTGTATTACACTTTGTTATATTCTTTATATATTATATTATAGATTATTTTTATATATATATATATTATCGTATTCCACTCTATTTTGTTTTATTAAATATATTTTTTAATATTTTTAATTTCATATTTTTTTAATATTTTTTGTAATATTTTAATATTGTTAATATTTCATATTTTTTATTTATTTTCTTTTTCTTAGAACACAACGCCCAGAATAAAGTCCATGTTATATCCTTCTTATCACATGAGGTCCTCTCCCCAGATGATTATATTTATTATTCTCTGAATATATACGATGGTGTGGCGTCCATCTTACCCGTAGTGCCTGGTAGGCGCTGATAATGGGGGTGATTTTGTGCCCGGTGTGGGTGCGGCGGACTCGGCAGATCTGGCACACCAGGCGTTGGCAGGTCTTGCAGTACAGGTGGACCTCCTCCTTGTGGTCGGGGCAGGTTAAGCCCTGCAGGAGATATAAGAAGATGGAGTCAGAGGCATTGGACACCCCAGACGTGGGCCTTCCGGCATCCACCTCCCGCTCTCACCTTGGGTTTGAAGGTCAGGGTGGGCGGCGTGGGCTCGTGTTGGGCCTTCTGGGTGCCCCAGGGGTGGTAGAGTTTGAAGCATTCGTTGCAGAAGCTGGCCCGGCACTCGGTGCAGCCCTTGCTGGCCTCCTGCTGGGGGGGTTTACAGAACTGGCACATGATGGCCGTGCTGATGTTGACCGTCTGCCGGTAGCGCTCTACCACCCGCTCCAGGGTCAGGTTCCGGAACAGGTTGCCCAGCCCCCGCTCCCCGAGGTCCACGTCGTGCTGGCAGGACGGACATGGGAAGAGGACCATCTGTGGGTGGGCAGGGCCACGTTTCCTACCAGGATAGGTGCCAAATCCTGCCAAGGAGAAGAGAGACACCAGGACATGATTCCAGGGACATCACCAGGGACATCACCAGGGATATCACCAGGGACATCACCAGGGATATCACCAGGGATATCACCAGGGACATCACCAGGGACATCACCAGGGATATCACCAGGGACATCACCAGGGACATCACCAGGGATATCACCAGGGACATCACCAGGGACGTCACCAGGGATATCACCAGGAACATCACCAGGGACATCACCAGGGATATCACCAGGGACATCACCAGGGACATCACCAGGGACATCACCAGGAACATCACCAGGGACATCACCAGGGATATCACCAGGGATATCACCAGGGACATCACCAGGGATATCACCAGGGACATCACCAGGGACATCACCAGGAACATCACCAGGGATATCACCAGGGACATCACCAGGGACATCACCAGGGACATCACCAGGGATATCACCAGGGACACCACCAGGGATATCACCAGGGACATCACCAGGGATATCACCAGGGATATCACCAGGGACATCACCAGGGATATCACCAGGGATATCACCAGGGACATCACCAGGGACATCACCAGGGACATCACCAGGGATATCACCAGGGACATCACCAGGGACATCACCAGGGATATCACCAGGGATATCACCAGGGACATCACCAGGGATATCACCAGGGATATCACCAGGGACATCACCAGGGATATCACCAGGGATATCACCAGGGACATCACCAGGGATATCACCAGGGATATCACCAGGGACATCACCAGGGACATCACCAGGGATATCACCAGGGACATCACCAGGGACATCACCAGGGATATCACCAGGGACATCACCAGGGATATCACCAGGGATATCACCAGGGACATCACCAGGGACATCACCAGGGATATCACCAGGGATATCACCAGGGACATCACCAGGGACATCACCAGGGACATCACCAGGGATATCACCAGGGACATCACCAGGGACATCACCAGGGATATCACCAGGGACATCACCAGGGACATCACCAGGGATATCACCAGGGACATCACCAGGGACATCACCAGGGATATCACCAGGGACATCACCAGGGATATCACCAGGGACATCACCAGGGACATCACCAGGGATATCACCAGGGACATCACCAGGGACATCACCAGGGATATCACCAGGGACATCACCAGGGATATCACCAGGGACATCACCAGGGATATCACCAGGGACATCACCAGGGACATTACCAGGGATATCACCAGGGACATCACCAGGGATATCACCAGGGACATCACCAGGGACATCACCAGGGACGTCACCAGGGACATCACCAGGGACGTCACCAGGGACATCACCAGGGATATCACCAGGGACATCACCCATGAGATAAGAGGACTCATTGTCCTTCAAGAGTCCCTGAATGTCTGAGCGTCTGATATCTGATTACTTTGTTAGCAGATGGAGGTCCATACAGGGGCCAATCATCACCAGATCCCAATGACCGTCCTCTGACTAAACCCCAACCCTAAAGACCTGGAGACTACCGGACCTTACCAGAGAGAATCCCTGGGGACGGTCCAACCGAAACCCCTCAAATAGCCAAAAATATGGGGAGCTCCGCTGTTCCTTAAATACCACTTACTGACCCCCCCACTTCCACCACCACTTCCCCCGATATCTCCTCCTCATTCCCCTCATTGACCCCCCCCCCCCAATATCTCCTCCTTATTTCCCTCAGTGACCCAATATATCCTCATTCCCCTCATTAACCCCAATATCTCCTCCTCATTCCCCTCATTGACCCCAATATCTCCTCCTCATTCCCCTCATTGACCCCCCAATATCTCCTCCTTATTTCCCTCAGTGACCCGATAGATATCCTCATTCCCCTCATTTACCACCAATATCTCCTCCTCATTCCCCTCATTGACCCCCAATATATCCTCCTCATTCCCCTCATTGACCCCCCCCCCCCAATATCTCCTCCTCATTCCCCTCAGTGACCCAATAGATATCCTCATCCCCCTCATTTACCACCAATATCTATCTCCTCCTCATTCCCCTCATTGACCCCCCCCCCAATATCTCCTCCTCGATCCCCTCAGTGACCCAATATATATCCTCATTCCCCTCATTGACCCCCAAATATATCCTCCTCATTCCCCTCAGTGACTCCTCATGTCTCCTCCTCATTCCCCTCAGTGACCCAATATATATCCTGATTCCCCTCATTTACCCCCAATATCTCCTCCTCATTCCCCTCAATGACCCAATATATCCTCATTCCCCTCATTTACCACCAATATCTCCTCCTCATTCCCCTCATTGACTCCCAATATATCCTCCTCATTCCCCTCATTGACCCCCCCCCCCCAATATCTCCTCCTCATTCCCCTCAGTGACCCAATAGATATCCTCAATCCCCTCATTTACCACCAATATCTCCTCCTCATTCCCCTCATTGACCTCCCCAATATCACCTCATTCCCCTCAGTGACCCCTCGTGTCTCCTCCTCATTCCCCTCAGTGACCCCTCGTGTCTCCTCCTCATTCCCCTCAGTGACCCAATATATATCCTGATTCCCCTCATTGACCCCAATATCTCCTCCTCATTCCCCTCAGTGACCCAATAGATATCCTCATTCCCCTCATTTACCACCAATATCTATCTCCTCCTCATTCCCCTCATTGACCCCCCAATATATCCTCCTCATTCCCCTCAGTGACCCAATATATATCCTGATTCCCCTCATTTACCCCCAATATCTCCTCCTCATTCCCCTCAATGACCCCTCGTGTCTCCTTCTCATTCCCCTCAGTGACCCCTCGTGTCTCCTCCTCATTCCCCTCAGTGACCCAATATATATCCTCATTCCCCTCATTTACCACCAATATCTCCTCCTCATTTCCCTCAGTAATCCCATATATCAGGACCTCTCCTTATTTTCTCCTCATTCTTCTTAGTAACCCCCCCCCCCCCCATATCTCATAATTTCCCCCCTATATCTACTTATTAATTCCCCTTATAAACCACCCATATCCTGGACCCTCCATTTCTCCTCCTCATTCCCCTCAGTGACCCCCTTATATCTCCTCATTCCCCTCAATGACCCAATATATATCCTCATTCCCCTCATTAACCACCGATATCTCCTCCTCATTCCCCCTCATTGACCACCAATATCTCCTCCTCATTCCCCTCAGTGACCCAATATATCCTCATTCCCCTCATTGACCCCCCAATATCTCCTCCTTATTTCCCTCAGTGACCCGATAGATATCCTCATTCCCCTCATTTACCACCAATATCTCCTCCTCATTCCCCTCATTGACCCCCCCCCCCAATATCTCCTCCTCATTCCCCTCAGTGACCCAATAGATATCCTCATTCCCCTCATTTACCACCAATATCTATCTCCTCCTCATTCCCCTCATTGACCCCCCCCAATATCTCCTCCTCGATCCCCTCAGTGACCCCTCATGTCTCCTCCTCATTCCCCTCAGTGACCCAATATATATCCTGATTCCCCTCATTGACCACCAATATCTCCTCCTCATTTCCCTCAGTAATCCCATATATCAGGACCTCTCCTTATTTTCTCCTCATTCTTCTTAGTGACCCCCCCCCCCCCATATCTCATAATTTCCCCCCTACATCTACTTATTAATTCCCCTTATAAACCACCCATATCCTGGACCCTCCATATCTCCTCCTCATTCCCCTCAGTGACCCCCTATATCTTCTCATTCCCCTCATTGACACCCCCCCATATCTCCTCCTCATTCCCCTTAGTGACCCGCCAAATAACTCATCATTACCCCCCCCCCCCTCCCCGGGTATCCCCCTATATCTCCTCATCAATTCTCCTCGTAAACCACCCATATTAGTCACCCCCATATCTCCTCATTCCCCTGAGGAACCCCCTCCCCCCCAGCTCAGCATTTAGTGTACAGAGCGATCACATGTGTCTGTCTTCTGCCATTCCTCAGGGGCGGGAAGGAGCAGGACAGGGGGTGGGGCAGCACTCACCTGATTTGACGAGCCGCTCCTGCTTTGGCACTACCCTCCTGCCCATGCGGGGGCTGCGGGTGGAGGGGGAGGAGGCTGGTGAGTTGGGCTCGGAGTTGGGGTCACAGACGTACCCTCTCTGGAGGAGGATTTCGCTGGCACACACATGACACACGTTGTGCTTACACGGCAGGATAACGGGGTGCTTGTACATATCCTTACACACTGGGCACAAGAGCTCACGCTCCATGTTCTTCATACTGGTCTGTGGAGAGAGAACATGCCAGGATTACCATGGAGCTACAGAAACTGGGAATGCTGGGTGATGACATCACTCTACTGCTCTCCTCCCACAATCCTCCTATAGGTTATAAACACTGCTCAGTGATGACATCACCACACCGCTCTCCTCCCACAATCCTCCGTGTGATGTACCTATCGATTATACTAAGTATACAAGCTACTAGAAGGGGATAATTATGGCCACCAAGTCTCACCAACCGCCGGGTCTGAAAGGGCGTCTGAGATATAACGCCTCCGTACACACTCATGAGGAAAAAAAATCACCCCACAATAAGACATTAGGGCCCCACTAAGCTCCACCACCGCCATGAGGGCCACACCACTGCCACCACTGTGACCCTCAGGCCACACTAAGCCGTACCACCACCAAGAGTGCCACACTAAGCCGTACCACTGCCATGAGGACCACACAAGGCTAAAAATCACCACGAGGACCACATTAATTCTCACCATCACCATAAGGGCCACACCAAGCTCCACCAGATCCATGAGGAACACACTAAGTCTTACCACTGCCATGAGTGCCACACTAAGCCCCACCACATCCATGAGGACCACACTAAGCCCTACCACCACCATGAAGGCAAAACTAAGCCTTACTACCACCATGAGGGCAATACTAATCCCCACCACTGCCATGAGGGCCACAAAATCACTATGGGGACAACATTAATTCTTGCCACCCCCATGAGGGCCACACTAAACCCCACCAGCTCAATGAGGAACACACTAAGCCTTACCAGCACTATGAGGGCCACACTAAGCCCACCACATCCATGAGGAACACACTAAGCCTTACCACCGCCATGAGGGCCACACTAAGCCCCACCAGCTCAATGAGGAACACACTAAGCCTTACCACCACCATGAGGGCCACACTAAGCCCCACCAGCTCAATGAGGAACACACTAAGCCTTACCAGCACCATGAGGGCCACACTAAGCCCCACCAGCTCAATGAGGAACACACTAAGCCTTACCACCGCCATGAGGGCCACACTAAGCCCACCACATCCATGAGGACCACACTAAGCCTTACTACCACCATGAGGGCATCACTAAGCACCATTATATCCATGAGGCCCACACTAAGCCACACCACCACCATGAGTGCCACATTAGGCCTCATCACAACCATGAGGGCCACACTAAGCTTCACTGCCACCATGAGGGCCAAACAAAGCCTCACAACCACCACCATTGGGGCCACACTAAGCCTCATCACCACCATGAGGGCCATACTGTGCCGCACCACCACTATGAGAGCAACACTAAGCCTTCATATTGCTGTGAGGGCCACAATAAGACCCATTACTGCCATAAGGGCCACACTAAGCCCCGCTACAGACATGGTGACCACACTAAGCCCCGCTACAGACATGGTGACCACACTAAGCCCCACTATGGACATGGTGACCACATTAAGCCCTGCTACAGACATGGTGACCACATTAAGCCCTGCTACAGACATGGTGACCACATTAAGCCCCGCTACAGACATGGTGACCACATTAAGCTCTGCTACAGACATGGTGACCACATTAAGCCCTGCTACAGACATGGTGACCACATTAAGCCCCACTACAGACATAGTGACCACACTAAGCCCCACTACAGACATGGTGACCACACTAAGCCCCACTACAGACATGGTGACCACACTAAGCCCCACTACAGACATGGTGACCACATTAAGCCCCACTACAGACATGGTGACCACATTAAGCCCCACTACAGACATGGTGACCACACTAAGCCCCGCTATGGACATGAGGGCAGGATGGATGAAGCCCCCATGTGGACGTGGCCTTAGAGGGTATTTATTACTTAAGGACCCCCCTGCTCAAGTCTCCTCCCAGAACCCCCCAGGTGTTATGTCATTGGTCATCGGAGGATTATAAATAGCGCGTTGTGACCACACCATGGCACAGAGATAAAAGTCCCATCGTCTCCCCGCCATCGCCCCTCTCAGGTATATCACAGGTTCTGCCGTCCCTGTGGTGCATTCTGCGGTCCCTGCGTCACGCCCTCCCGGGGTCCCTCCCTGTCTGCTTCACCTTGTTCCCTCTCCGAGCTGCCATGTCCTCCCAGGTTGTCATAGAGAGGGGGAGGGACTCTGCAGCTCCTTCTCGTCCCCGGGAAAATGGAGGATGCAGTTGCCGTGGTAACCACTAGATGTGCTGCAGCCTCAGCAACGGCTGAGGAGGGGGGACCGCCGCTGCTCTACCAGCACCTCACCCCCTCCCCCCCCATCATCACTCTACCAGCGCCCCCCCCCCATCATCGCTCTACGTTTCTAGAAATAACAGACAACGTAACAAATACAATCATTACAATGTATCATTGTATCACCTGTCTGATCCTGCATCACCCCCCCCCCCCCAACGTACCTCTCCACCCAGCCCACTGACGTACCCCCCCACCCACCAAACTGACGTACCCCCCCACCCACCAAACTGACGTACCCCCCCCACCAAACTGACGTACCCCCCCCACCAAACTGACGTACCCCCCCACGACATACCCCCCCACCACACTAATGTACCCCCCCACCCCACTGGCATACCCCCCCACCACACTAATGTACCCCCCCCCACTTCACCAACGTACTCCCCCCCCACTGACGTATCCCTCCCCCACCCCACCGACGTACCCGCATCAGCCCCACCGACCCCACCAACTGCAGAGCACGCCGCATACCTGCACATGATGTCTGCCCCCCCCCCCCCAGACATGACACACACATGTCACTTACACTGATCCGCACCAAGGCGTCCATGATGGAGGTGAACGCCTGCAGGTCGTCTCCCTGTGCCATCCTCCCCCGCCGCCGCCACCGACCCTCTCCTGGAGAACGCTACCGAGGAACCAAAGGATGCTCAACCCAGAGAGGGGGGAGGGGGATACAGGGAGCATGAGCAGTGCGAAGGAGGAGGATGAGAGGACCGCACTGATCTCCATCCAATCCTGCCTGCTCAGTACCACTTCTCTCTACTATTCTCAGTATCTGTTCTTATTCTGTATGTATGGACTCTGCACAGTACTACTTCTCCTGTCCTGTATGCTGGGTGTAATTCTCAGTATCTGTTCTTATTCTGTATGTATGGACTCTGCACAGTACTACTTCTCCTGTCCTGTATGTTGGGTGTAATTCTCAGTATCTGTTCTTATTCTGTATGTATGGACTCTGCACAGTACTACTTCTCCTGTCCTGTATGCCGGGTGTAATTCTCGGTATCTGTTCTTATTCTGTATGTATGGACTCTGCACAGTACTACTTCTCCTGTCCTGTATGCCGGGTGTAATTCTCGGTATCTGTTCTTATTCTGTATGTATGGACTCTGCACAGTACTACTTCTCCTGTCCTGTATGCCGGATGTAATTCTCGGTATCTGTTCTTATTCTGTATGTATGGACTCTGCACAGTACTACTTCTCCTGTCCTGTATGCCGGGTGTAATTCTCAGTATCTGTTCTTATTCTGTATGTATGGACTCTGCACAGTACTACTTCCCCTGTCCTGTATGCCGGGTGTAATTCTCGGTATCTGTTCTTATTCTGTATGTATGGACTCTGCACAGTACTACTTCTCCTGTCCTGTATGCCGGGTGTAATTCTCAGTATCTGTTCTTATTCTGTATGTATGGACTCTGCACAGTACTACTTCTCCTGTCCTGTATGCCGGGTGTAATTCTCAGTATCTGTTCTTATTCTGTATGTATAGACTCTGCACAGTACTACTTCTCCTGTCCTGTATGCCGGGTGTAATTCTCAGTATCTGTTCTTATTCTGTATGTATGGACTCTGCACAGTACCACTTCTCCTGTCCTGTATGGGGGGTGTAATTCTCAGTATCTGTTCTTATTCTGTATGTATGGACTCTGCACAGTACTACTTCTCCTGTCCTGTATGCTGGGTGTAATTCTCGGTATCTGTTCTTATTCTGTATGTATGGACTCTGCACAGTACTACTTCTCCTGTCCTGTATGCCGGGTGTAATTCTCAGTATCTGTTCTTATTCTGTATGTATGGACTCTGCACAGTACTACTTCTCCTGTCCTGTATGCTGGGTGTAATTCTCGGTATCTGTTCTTATTCTGTATGTATGGACTCTGCACAGTACTACTTCTCCTGTCCTGTATGCCGGGTGTAATTCTCAGTATCTGTTCTTATTCTGTATGTATGGACTCTGCACAGTACTACTTCCCCTGTCCTGTATGCCGGGTGTAATTCTCGGTATCTGTTCTTATTCTGTATGTATGGACTCTGCACAGTACTACTTCTCCTGTCCTGTATGCCGGGTGTAATTCTCAGTATCTGTTCTTATTCTGTATGTATGGACTCTGCACAGTACTACTTCCCCTGTCCTGTATGCCGGGTGTAATTCTCGGTATCTGTTCTTATTCTGTATGTATGGACTCTGCACAGTACTACTTCTCCTGTCCTGTATGCCGGGTGTAATTCTCAGTATCTGTTCTTATTCTGTATGTATGGACTCTGCACAGTACTACTTCTCCTGTCCTGTATGCCGGGTGTAATTCTCAGTATCTGTTCTTATTCTGTATGTATAGACTCTGCACAGTACCACTTCTCCTGTCCTGTATGCCGGGTGTAATTCTCAGTATCTGTTCTTATTCTGTATGTATAGACTCTGCACAGTACTACTTCTCCTGTCCTGTATGCCGGGTGTAATTCTCAGTATCTGTTCTTATTCTGTATGTATGGACTCTGCACAGTACTACTTCTCCTGTCCTGTATGCCGGGTGTAATTCTCAGTATCTGTTCTTATTCTGTATGTATGGACTCTGCACAGTACTACTTCTCCTGTCCTGTATGCCGGGTGTAATTCTCAGTATCTGTTCTTATTCTGTATGTATGGACTCTGCACAGTACTACTTCCCCTGTCCTGTATGCCGGGTGTAATTCTCGGTATCTGTTCTTATTCTGTATGTATGGACTCTGCACAGTACTACTTCTCCTGTCCTGTATGCCGGGTGTAATTCTCAGTATCTGTTCTTATTCTGTATGTATAGACTCTGCACAGTACTACTTCTCCTGTCCTGTATGCCGGGTGTAATTCTCAGTATCTGTTCTTATTCTGTATGTATGGACTCTGCACAGTACTACTTCTCCTGTCCTGTATGCCGGGTGTAATTCTCAGTATCTGTTCTTATTCTGTATGTATGGACTCTGCACAGTACTACTTCTCCTGTCCTGTATGCTGGGTGTAATTCTCAGTATCTGTTCTTATTCTGTATGTATGGACTCTGCACAGTACTACTTCTCCTGTCCTGTATGCCGGGTGTAATTCTCAGTATCTGTTCTTATTCTGTATGTATAGACTCTGCACAGTACTACTTCTCCTGTCCTGTATGCTGGGTGTAATTCTCAGTATCTGTTCTTATTCTGTATGTATGGACTCTGCACAGTACTACTTCTCCTGTCCTGTATGCCGGGTGTAATTCTCAGTATCTGTTCTTATTCTGTATGTATGGACTCTGCACAGTACCACTTCTCCTGTCCTGTATGCCGGGTGTAATTCTCAGTATCTGTTCTTATTCTGTATGTATGGACTCTGCACAGTACTACTTCTCCTGTCCTGTATGCCGGGTGTAATTCTCAGTATCTGTTCTTATTCTGTATGTATAGACTCTGCACAGTACTACTTCTCCTGTCCTGTATGCTGGGTGTAATTCTCAGTATCTGTTCTTATTCTGTATGTATGGACTCTGCACAGTACTACTTCTCCTGTCCTGTATGCGGGGTGTAATTCTCGGTATCTGTTCTTATTCTGTATGTATGGACTCTGCACAGTACTACTTCTCCTGTCCTGTATGCGGGGTGTAATTCTCAGTATCTGTTCTTATTCTGTATGTATGGACTCTGCACAGTACTACTTCTCCTGTCCTGTATGCCGGGTGTAATTCTCAGTATCTGTTCTTATTCTGTATGTATGGACTCTGCACAGTACTACTTCTCCTGTCCTGTATGCGGGGTGTAATTCTCAGTATCTGTTCTTATTCTGTATGTATGGACTCTGCACAGTACTACTTCTCCTGTCCTGTATGCCGGGTGTAATTCTCAGTATCTGTTCTTATTCTGTATGTATGGACTCTGCACAGTACTACTTCTCCTGTCCTGTATGCCGGGTGTAATTCTCAGTATCTGTTCTTATTCTGTATGTATGGACTCTGCACAGTACTACTTCTCCTGTCCTGTATGCTGGGTGTAATTCTCAGTATCTGTTCTTATTCTGTATGTATGGACTCTGCACAGTACTACTTCTCCTGTCCTGTATGCCGGGTGTAATTCTCAGTATCTGTTCTTATTCTGTATGTATAGACTCTGCACAGTACTACTTCTCCTGTCCTGTATGCTGGGTGTAATTCTCAGTATCTGTTCTTATTCTGTATGTATGGACTCTGCACAGTACTACTTCTCCTGTCCTGTATGCCGGGTGTAATTCTCAGTATCTGTTCTTATTCTGTATGTATGGACTCTGCACAGTACCACTTCTCCTGTCCTGTATGCCGGGTGTAATTCTCAGTATCTGTTCTTATTCTGTATGTATGGACTCTGCACAGTACTACTTCTCCTGTCCTGTATGCCGGGTGTAATTCTCAGTATCTGTTCTTATTCTGTATGTATAGACTCTGCACAGTACTACTTCTCCTGTCCTGTATGCTGGGTGTAATTCTCAGTATCTGTTCTTATTCTGTATGTATGGACTCTGCACAGTACTACTTCTCCTGTCCTGTATGCCGGGTGTAATTCTCAGTATCTGTTCTTATTCTGTATGTATGGACTCTGCACAGTACTACTTCTCCTGTCCTGTATGCTGGGTGTAATTCTCGGTATCTGTTCTTATTCTGTATGTATGGACTCTGCACAGTACCACTTCTCCTGTCCTGTATGCTGGGTGTAATTCTCAGTATCTGTTCTTATTCTGTATGTATGGACTCTGCACAGTACTACTTCTCCTGTATGCTGGGTGTAATTCTCAGTATCTGTTCTTATTCTGTATGTATGGACTCTGCACAGTACCACTTCTCCTGTCCTGTATGCCGGGTGTAATTCTCAGTATCTGTTCTTATTCTGTATGTATGGACTCTGCACAGTACCACTTCTCCTGTCCTGTATGCTGGGTGTAATTCTCAGTATCTGTTCTTATTCTGTATGTATGGACTCTGCACAGTACTACTTCTCCTGTCCTGTATGCCGGGTGTAATTCTCAGTATCTGTTCTTATTCTGTATGTATGGACTCTGCACAGTACTACTTCCCCTGTCCTGTATGCCGGGTGTAATTCTCGGTATCTGTTCTTATTCTGTATGTATGGACTCTGCACAGTACTACTTCTCCTGTCCTGTATGCCGGGTGTAATTCTCAGTATCTGTTCTTATTCTGTATGTATGGACTCTGCACAGTACTACTTCTCCTGTCCTGTATGCTGGGTGTAATTCTCGGTATCTGTTCTTATTCTGTATGTATGGACTCTGCACAGTACTACTTCTCCTGTCCTGTATGCCGGGTGTAATTCTCAGTATCTGTTCTTATTCTGTATGTATGGACTCTGCACAGTACTACTTCCCCTGTCCTGTATGCCGGGTGTAATTCTCGGTATCTGTTCTTATTCTGTATGTATGGACTCTGCACAGTACTACTTCTCCTGTCCTGTATGCCGGGTGTAATTCTCAGTATCTGTTCTTATTCTGTATGTATGGACTCTGCACAGTACTACTTCCCCTGTCCTGTATGCCGGGTGTAATTCTCGGTATCTGTTCTTATTCTGTATGTATGGACTCTGCACAGTACTACTTCTCCTGTCCTGTATGCCGGGTGTAATTCTCAGTATCTGTTCTTATTCTGTATGTATGGACTCTGCACAGTACTACTTCCCCTGTCCTGTATGCCGGGTGTAATTCTCGGTATCTGTTCTTATTCTGTATGTATGGACTCTGCACAGTACTACTTCTCCTGTCCTGTATGCCGGGTGTAATTCTCAGTATCTGTTCTTATTCTGTATGTATGGACTCTGCACAGTACTACTTCTCCTGTCCTGTATGCCGGGTGTAATTCTCAGTATCTGTTCTTATTCTGTATGTATAGACTCTGCACAGTACTACTTCTCCTGTCCTGTATGCCGGGTGTAATTCTCAGTATCTGTTCTTATTCTGTATGTATGGACTCTGCACAGTACTACTTCTCCTGTCCTGTATGCTGGGTGTAATTCTCAGTATCTGTTCTTATTCTGTATGTATGGACTCTGCACAGTACTACTTCTCCTGTCCTGTATGCCGGGTGTAATTCTCAGTATCTGTTCTTATTCTGTATGTATGGACTCTGCACAGTACTACTTCTCCTGTCCTGTATGCCGGGTGTAATTCTCAGTATCTGTTCTTATTCTGTATGTATGGACTCTGCACAGTACTACTTCTCCTGTCCTGTATGCCGGGTGTAATTCTCAGTATCTGTTCTTATTCTGTATGTATGGACTCTGCACAGTACTACTTCCCCTGTCCTGTATGCCGGGTGTAATTCTCGGTATCTGTTCTTATTCTGTATGTATGGACTCTGCACAGTACTACTTCTCCTGTCCTGTATGCCGGGTGTAATTCTCAGTATCTGTTCTTATTCTGTATGTATAGACTCTGCACAGTACTACTTCTCCTGTCCTGTATGCCGGGTGTAATTCTCAGTATCTGTTCTTATTCTGTATGTATAGACTCTGCACAGTACTACTTCTCCTGTCCTGTATGCCGGGTGTAATTCTCAGTATCTGTTCTTATTCTGTATGTATGGACTCTGCACAGTACTACTTCTCCTGTCCTGTATGCCGGGTGTAATTCTCAGTATCTGTTCTTATTCTGTATGTATGGACTCTGCACAGTACTACTTCTCCTGTCCTGTATGCCGGGTGTAATTCTCAGTATCTGTTCTTATTCTGTATGTATGGACTCTGCACAGTACTACTTCTCCTGTCCTGTATGCCGGGTGTAATTCTCAGTATCTGTTCTTATTCTGTATGTATAGACTCTGCACAGTACTACTTCTCCTGTCCTGTATGCTGGGTGTAATTCTCAGTATCTGTTCTTATTCTGTATGTATGGACTCTGCACAGTACTACTTCTCCTGTCCTGTATGCCGGGTGTAATTCTCAGTATCTGTTCTTATTCTGTATGTATGGACTCTGCACAGTACCACTTCTCCTGTCCTGTATGCCGGGTGTAATTCTCAGTATCTGTTCTTATTCTGTATGTATGGACTCTGCACAGTACTACTTCTCCTGTCCTGTATGCCGGGTGTAATTCTCAGTATCTGTTCTTATTCTGTATGTATGGACTCTGCACAGTACTACTTCTCCTGTCCTGTATGCCGGGTGTAATTCTCGGTATCTGTTCTTATTCTGTATGTATGGACTCTGCACAGTACCACTTCTCCTGTCCTGTATGCCGGGTGTAATTCTCGGTATCTGTTCTTATTCTGTATGTATGGACTCTGCACAGTACTACTTCTCCTGTCCTGTATGCTGGGTGTAATTCTCAGTATCTGTTCTTATTCTGTATGTATGGACTCTGCACAGTACTACTTCTCCTGTCCTGTATGCCGGGTGTAATTCTCAGTATCTGTTCTTATTCTGTATGTATGGACTCTGCACAGTACCACTTCTCCTGTCCTGTATGCTGGGTGTAATTCTCAGTATCTGTTCTTATTCTGTATGTATGGACTCTGCACAGTACTACTTCTCCTGTATGCTGGGTGTAATTCTCAGTATCTGTTCTTATTCTGTATGTATGGACTCTGCACAGTACCACTTCTCCTGTCCTGTATGCTGGGTGTAATTCTCAGTATCTGTTCTTATTCTGTATGTATGGACTCTGCACAGTACTACTTCTCCTGTCCTGTATGCCGGGTGTAATTCTCAGTATCTGTTCTTATTCTGTATGTATGGACTCTGCACAGTACTACTTCCCCTGTCCTGTATGCCGGGTGTAATTCTCGGTATCTGTTCTTATTCTGTATGTATGGACTCTGCACAGTACTACTTCTCCTGTCCTGTATGCCGGGTGTAATTCTCAGTATCTGTTCTTATTCTGTATGTATAGACTCTGCACAGTACTACTTCTCCTGTCCTGTATGCCGGGTGTAATTCTCAGTATCTGTTCTTATTCTGTATGTATAGACTCTGCACAGTACTACTTCTCCTGTCCTGTATGCCGGGTGTAATTCTCAGTATCTGTTCTTATTCTGTATGTATGGACTCTGCACAGTACTACTTCTCCTGTCCTGTATGCCGGGTGTAATTCTCAGTATCTGTTCTTATTCTGTATGTATGGACTCTGCACAGTACCACTTCTCCTGTCCTGTATGCCGGGTGTAATTCTCAGTATCTGTTCTTATTCTGTATGTATGGACTCTGCACAGTACCACTTCTCCTGTCCTGTATGCCGGGTGTAATTCTCAGTATCTGTTCTTATTCTGTATGTATGGACTCTGCACAGTACCACTTCTCCTGTCCTGTATGCCGGGTGTAATTCTCGGTATCTGTTCTTATTCTGTATGTATGGACTCTGCACAGTACTACTTCTCCTGTATGCTGGGTGTAATTCTCAGTATCTGTTCTTATTCTGTATGTATGGACTCTGCACAGTACCACTTCTCCTGTCCTGTATGCCGGGTGTAATTCTCAGTATCTGTTCTTATTCTGTATGTATGGACTCTGCACAGTACTACTTCTCCTGTCCTGTATGCCGGGTGTAATTCTCGGTATCTGTTCTTATTCTGTATGTATGGACTCTGCACAGTACTACTTCTCCTGTCCTGTATGCTGGGTGTAATTCTCGGTATCTGTTCTTATTCTGTATGTATGGACTCTGCACAGTACTACTTCTCCTGTCCTGTATGCCGGGTGTAATTCTCAGTATCTGTTCTTATTCTGTATGTATGGACTCTGCACAGTACTACTTCTCCTGTCCTGTATGCCGGGTGTAATTCTCGGTATCTGTTCTTATTCTGTATGTATGGACTCTGCACAGTACTACTTCTCCTGTCCTGTATGCTGGGTGTAATTCTCAGTATCTGTTCTTATTCTGTATGTATGGACTCTGCACAGTACCACTTCTCCTGTCCTGTATGCCGGGTGTAATTCTCAGTATCTGTTCCTATTCTGTATGTATGGACTCTGCACAGTACCACTTCTCCTGTCCTGTATGCTGGGTATAATTCTCAGTATCTGTTCTTATTCTGTATGTATGGACTCTGCACAGTACCACTTCTCCTGTCCTGTATGCCGGGTGTAATTCTCAGTATCTGTTCTTATTCTGTATGTATGGACTCTGCACAGTACTACTTCTCTTGTCCTGTATGCCGGGTGTAATTCTCAGTATCTGTTCTTATTCTGTATGTATGGACTCTGCACAGTACTACTTCTCCTGTCCTGTATGCCGGGTGTAATTCTCGGTATCTGTTCTTATTCTGTATGTATGGACTCTGCACAGTACTACTTCTCCTGTCCTGTATGCTGGGTGTAATTCTCAGTATCTGTTCTTATTCTGTATGTATGGACTCTGCACAGTACTACTTCTCCTGTCCTGTATGCCGGGTGTAATTCTCAGTATCTGTTCTTATTCTGTATGTATGGACTCTGCACAGTACCACTTCTCCTGTCCTGTATGCCGGGTGTAATTCTCAGTATCTGTTCTTATTCTGTATGTATGGACTCTGCACAGTACTACTTCTCCTGTCCTGTATGCTGGGTGTAATTCTCAGTATCTGTTCTTATTCTGTATGTATGGACTCTGCACAGTACTACTTCTCCTGTCCTGTATGCCGGGTGTAATTCTCGGTATCTGTTCTTATTCTGTATGTATGGACTCTGCACAGTACTACTTCTCCTGTCCTGTATGCCGGGTGTAATTCTCAGTATCTGTTCTTATTCTGTATGTATGGACTCTGCACAGTACTACTTCTCCTGTCCTGTATGCCGGGTGTAATTCTCAGTATCTGTTCTTATTCTGTATGTATGGACTCTGCACAGTACTACTTCTCCTGTCCTGTATGCCGGGTGTAATTCTCGGTATCTGTTCTTATTCTGTATGTATGGACTCTGCACAGTACTACTTCTCCTGTCCTGTATGCTGGGTGTAATTCTCAGTATCTGTTCTTATTCTGTATGTATGGACTCTGCACAGTACCACTTCTCCTGTCCTGTATGCCGGGTGTAATTCTCAGTATCTGTTCCTATTCTGTATGTATGGACTCTGCACAGTACCACTTCTCCTGTCCTGTATGCTGGGTATAATTCTCAGTATCTGTTCTTATTCTGTATGTATGGACTCTGCACAGTACCACTTCTCCTGTCCTGTATGCCGGGTGTAATTCTCAGTATCTGTTCTTATTCTGTATGTATGGACTCTGCACAGTACTACTTCTCTTGTCCTGTATGCCGGGTGTAATTCTCAGTATCTGTTCTTATTCTGTATGTATGGACTCTGCACAGTACTACTTCTCCTGTCCTGTATGCCGGGTGTAATTCTCGGTATCTGTTCTTATTCTGTATGTATGGACTCTGCACAGTACTACTTCTCCTGTCCTGTATGCTGGGTGTAATTCTCAGTATCTGTTCTTATTCTGTATGTATGGACTCTGCACAGTACCACTTCTCCTGTCCTGTATGCCGGGTGTAATTCTCAGTATCTGTTCTTATTCTGTATGTATGGACTCTGCACAGTACTACTTCTCCTGTCCTGTATGCCGGGTGTAATTCTCGGTATCTGTTCTTATTCTGTATGTATGGACTCTGCACAGTACTACTTCTCCTGTCCTGTATGCCGGGTGTAATTCTCAGTATCTGTTCTTATTCTGTATGTATGGACTCTGCACAGTACTACTTCTCCTGTCCTGTATGCCGGGTGTAATTCTCAGTATCTGTTCTTATTCTGTATGTATGGACTCTGCACAGTACTACTTCTCCTGTCCTGTATGCCGGGTGTAATTCTCGGTATCTGTTCTTATTCTGTATGTATGGACTCTGCACAGTACTACTTCTCCTGTCCTGTATGCCGGGTGTAATTCTCGGTATCTGTTCTTATTCTGTATGTATGGACTCTGCACAGTACTACTTCTCCTGTCCTGTATGCCGGGTGTAATTCTCGGTATCTGTTCTTATTCTGTATGTATGGACTCTGCACAGTACTACTTCTCCTGTCCTGTATGCCGGGTGTAATTCTCGGTATCTGTTCTTATTCTGTATGTATGGACTCTGCACAGTACTACTTCTCCTGTCCTGTATGCCGGGTGTAATTCTCGGTATCTGTTCTTATTCTGTATGTATGGACTCTGCACAGTACTACTTCTCCTGTCCTGTATGCCGGGTGTAATTCTCGGTATCTGTTCTTATTCTGTATGTATGGACTCTGCACAGTACTACTTCTCCTGTCCTGTATGCTGGGTGTAATTCTCGGTATCTGTTCTTATTCTGTATGTATGGACTCTGCACAGTACCACTTCTCCTGTCCTGTATGCCGGGTGTAATTCTCAGTATCTGTTCCTATTCTGTATGTATGGACTCTGCACAGTACCACTTCTCCTGTCCTGTATGCTGGGTATAATTCTCAGTATCTGTTCTTATTCTGTATGTATGGACTCTGCACAGTACTACTTCTCCTGTCCTGTATGCCGGGTGTAATTCTCGGTATCTGTTCTTATTCTGTATGTATGGACTCTGCACAGTACTACTTCTCCTGTCCTGTATGCCGGGTGTAATTCTCAGTATCTGTTCTTATTCTGTATGTATGGACTCTGCACAGTACTACTTCTCCTGTCCTGTATGCCGGGTGTAATTCTCAGTATCTGTTCTTATTCTGTATGTATGGACTCTGCACAGTACTACTTCTCCTGTCCTGTATGCCGGGTGTAATTCTCGGTATCTGTTCTTATTCTGTATGTGTGGACTCTGCACAGTACCACTTCTCCTGTCCTGTATGCTGGGTGTAATTCTCAGTATCTGTTCTTATTCTGTATGTATGGACTCTGCACAGTACTACTTCTCCTGTCCTGTATGCCGGGTGTAATTCTCAGTATCTGTTCTTATTCTGTATATATGGACTCTGCACAGTACTACTTCCCCTGTCCTGTATGCCGGGTGTAATTCTCGGTATCTGTTCTTATTCTGTATGTATGGACTCTGCACAGTACTACTTCTCCTGTCCTGTATGCCGGGTGTAATTCTCAGTATCTGTTCTTATTCTGTATATATGGACTCTGCACAGTACTACTTCCCCTGTCCTGTATGCCGGGTGTAATTCTCGGTATCTGTTCTTATTCTGTATGTATGGACTCTGCACAGTACTACTTCTCCTGTCCTGTATGCTGGGTGTAATTCTCAGTATCTGTTCTTATTCTGTATGTATGGACTCTGCACAGTACTACTTCTCCTGTCCTGTATGCCGGGTGTAATTCTCGGTATCTGTTCTTATTCTGTATGTATGGACTCTGCACAGTACTACTTCTCCTGTCCTGTATGCTGGGTGTAATTCTCGGTATCTGTTCTTATTCTGTATGTGTGGACTCTGCACAGTACCACTTCTCCTGTCCTGTATGCCGGGTGTAATTCTCAGTATCTGTTCTTATTCTGTATGTATGGACTCTGCACAGTACTACTTCTCCTGTCCTGTATGCCGGGTGTAATTCTCAGTATCTGTTCTTATTCTGTATGTATGGACTCTGCACAGTACTACTTCTCCTGTCCTGTATGCTGGGTGTAATTCTCAGTATCTGTTCTTATTCTGTATGTATGGACTCTGCACAGTACTACTTCTCCTGTCCTGTATGCCGGGTGTAATTCTCGGTATCTGTTCTTATTCTGTATGTATGGACTCTGCACAGTACTACTTCTCCTGTCCTGTATGCTGGGTGTAATTCTCAGTATCTGTTCTTATTCTGTATGTGTGGACTCTGCACAGTACTACTTCTCCTGTCCTGTATGCCGGGTGTAATTCTCAGTATCTGTTCTTATTCTGTATATATGGACTCTGCACAGTACTACTTCCCCTGTCCTGTATGCCGGGTGTAATTCTCGGTATCTGTTCTTATTCTGTATGTATGGACTCTGCACAGTACCACTTCTCCTGTCCTGTATGCCGGGTGTAATTCTCGGTATCTGTTCTTATTCTGTATGTATGGACTCTGCACAGTACTACTTCTCTTGTCCTGTATGCTGGGTGTAATTCTCAGTATCTGTTCTTATTCTGTATGTATGGACTCTGCACAGTACCACTTCTCCTGTCCTGTATGCCGGGTGTAATTCTCAGTATCTGTTCTTATTCTGTATGTATGGACTCTGCACAGTACTACTTCTCTTGTCCTGTATGCTGGGTGTAATTCTCGGTATCTGTCCTTATTCTGTATGTATGGACTCTGCACAGTACTACTTCTCTTGTCCTGTATGCCGGGTGTAATTCTCAGTATCTGTTCTTATTCTGTATGTATGGACTCTGCACAGTACTACTTCTCCTGTCCTGTATGCTGGGTGTAATTCTCAGTATCTGTTCTTATTCTGTATGTATGGACTCTGCACAGTACCACTTCTCCTGTCCTGTATGCCGGGTGTAATTCTCAGTATCTGTTCTTATTCTGTATGTATGGACTCTGCACAGTACTACTTCTCTGTCCTGTATGCTGGGTGTAATTCTCAGTATCTGTTCTTATTCTGTATGTATGGACAATGCACAGTACTACTTCTCCTGTCCTGTATGCTGGGTGTAATTCTCGGTATCTGTTCTTATTCTGTATGTATGGACTCTGCACAGTACCACTTCTCCTGTCCTGTATGCTGGGTGTAATTCTCGGTATCTGTTCTTATTCTGTATGTATGGACTCTGCACAGTACTACTTCTCCTGTCCTGTATGCCGGGTGTAATTCTCGGTATCTGTTTTTATTCTGTATGTATGGACTCTGCACAGTACTACTTCTCCTGTCCTGTATGCCGGGTGTAATTCTCAGTATCTGTTCTTATTCTGTATGTGTGGACTCTGCACAGTACTACTTCTCCTGTCCTGTATGCCGGGTGTAATTCTCGGTATCTGTTTTTATTCTGTATGTATGGACTCTGCACAGTACCACTTCTCCTGTCCTGTATGCCGGGTGTAATTCTCAGTATCTGTTCTCATTCTGTATCTATGGACTCTGCACAGTACTACTTCTCCTGTCCTGTATGCCGGGTGTAATTCTCGGTATCTGTTCTTATTCTGTATGTATGGACTCTGCACAGTACTACTTCTCCTGTCCTGTATGCCGGGTGTAATTCTCGGTATCTGTTCTTATTCTGTATGTATGGACTCTGCACAGTACTACTTCTCCTGTCCTGTATGCCGGGTGTAATTCTCGGTATCTGTTCTTATTCTGTATGTATGGACTCTGCACAGTACTACTTCTCCTGTCCTGTATGCCGGGTGTAATTCTCAGTATCTGTTCTCATTCTGTATCTATGGACTCTGCACAGTACTACTTCTCCTGTCCTGTATGCCGGGTGTAATTCTCGGTATCTGTTCTTATTCTGTATGTATGGACTCTGCACAGTACTACTTCTCCTGTCCTGTATGCTGGGTGTAATTCTCAGTATCTGTTCTTATTCTGTATGTATGGACTCTGCACAGTACTACTTCTCTTGTCCTGTATGCCGGGTGTAATTCTCAGTATCTGTTCTTATTCTGTATGTATGGACTCTGCACAGTACTACTTCTCTGTCCAGTATGCTGGGTGTAATTCTCAGTATCTGTCCTTATTCTGTATGTATGGGCTCTGCACAGTACTACTTCTCCTGTCCTGTATGGGGGGTGTAATTCTCAGTATCTGTTCTTATTCTGTATGTATGGACTCTGCACAGTACTACTTCTCCTGTCCTGTATGCCGGGTGTAATTCTCAGTATCTGTTCTTATTCTGTATGTATAGACTCTGCACAGTACTACTTCTCCTGTCCTGTATGCCGGGTGTAATTCTCGGTATCTGTTCTTATTCTGTATGTATGGACTCTGCACAGTACTACTTCTCCTGTCCTGTATGCTGGGTGTAATTCTCAGTATCTGTTCTTATTCTGTATGTATGGACTCTGCACAGTACTACTTCTCTTGTCCTGTATGCCGGGTGTAATTCTCAGTATCTGTTCTTATTCTGTATGTATGGACTCTGCACAGTACTACTTCTCCTGTCCTGTATGCCGGGTGTAATTCTCGGTATCTGTTCTTATTCTGTATGTATGGACTCTGCACAGTACTACTTCTCCTGTCCTGTATGCTGGGTGTAATTCTCAGTATCTGTTCTTATTCTGTATGTATGGACTCTGCACAGTACTACTTCTCCTGTCCTGTATGTCGGGTGTAATTCTCAGTATCTGTTCTTATTCTGTATGTATGGACTCTGCACAGTACTACTTCTCTTGTCCTGTATGCCGGGTGTAATTCTCAGTATCTGTTCTTATTCTGTATGTATGGACTCTGCACAGTACTACTTCTCTGTCCAGTATGCTGGGTGTAATTCTCAGTATCTGTCCTTATTCTGTATGTATGGACTCTGCACAGTACTACTTCTCCTGTCCTGTATGCCGGGTGTAATTCTCAGTATCTGTTCTTATTCTGTATGTATGGACTCTGCACAGTACTACTTCTCCTGTCCTGTATGCTGGGTGTAATTCTCGGTATCTGTTCTTATTCTGTATGTATGGACTCTGCACAGTACTACTTCTCCTGTCCTGTATGCCGGGTGTAATTCTCAGTATCTGTTCTTATTCTGTATGTATGGACTCTGCACAGTACCACTTCTCCTGTCCTGTATGCCGGGTGTAATTCTCAGTATCTGTTCTTATTCTGTATATATGGACTCTGCACAGTACTACTTCTCCTGTCCTGTATGCTGGGTGTAATTCTCAGTATCTGTTCTTATTCTGTATGTATGGACTCTGCACAGTACTACTTCTCCTGTCCTGTATGCCGGGTGTAATTCTCAGTATCTGTTCTTATTCTGTATGTATGGACTCTGCACAGTACTACTTCTCCTGTCCTGTATGCCGGGTGTAATTCTCGGTATCTGTTCTTATTCTGTATGTGTGGACTCTGCACAGTACTACTTCTCTGTCCAGTATGCTGGGTGTAATTCTCGGTATCTGTTCTTATTCTGTATGTATGGACTCTGCACAGTACTACTTCTCCTGTCCTGTATGCCGGGTGTAATTCTCAGTATCTGTTCTTATTCTGTATGTATGGACTCTGCACAGTACTACTTCTCCTGTCCTGTATGCCGGGTGTAATTCTCGGTATCTGTTCTTATTCTGTATGTATGGACTCTGCACAGTACTACTTCTCCTGTCCTGTATGCCGGGTGTAATTCTCAGTATCTGTTCTTATTCTGTATGTATGGACTCTGCACAGTACCACTTCTCCTGTCCTGTATGCCGGGTGTAATTCTCAGTATCTGTTCTTATTCTGTATGTATGGACTCTGCACAGTACTACTTCTCCTGTCCTGTATGCCGGGTGTAATTCTCAGTATCTGTTCTCATTCTGTATCTATGGACTCTGCACAGTACCACTTCTCCTGTCCTGTATGCCGGGTGTAATTCTCAGTATCTGTTCTTATTCTGTATGTATGGACTCTGCACAGTACCACTTCTCCTGTCCTGTATGCCGGGTGTAATTCTCAGTATCTGTTCTCATTCTGTATCTATGGACTCTGCACAGTACTACTTCTCCTGTCCTGTATGCTGGGTGTAATTCTCAGTATCTGTTCTTATTCTGTATGTATGGACTCTGCACAGTACCACTTCTCCTGTCCTGTATGCCGGGTGTAATTCTCAGTATCTGTTCTCATTCTGTATCTATGGACTCTGCACAGTACTACTTCTCCTGTCCTGTATGCCGGGTGTAATTCTCGGTATCTGTTCTTATTCTGTATGTATGGACTCTGCACAGTACTACTTCTCCTGTCCTGTATGCTGGGTGTAATTCTCGGTATCTGTTCTTATTCTGTATGTATGGACTCTGCACAGTACTACTTCTCCTGTCCTGTATGCCGGGTGTAATTCTCAGTATCTGTTCTTATTCTGTATGTATGGACTCTGCACAGTACCACTTCTCCTGTCCTGTATGCCGGGTGTAATTCTCAGTATCTGTTCTTATTCTGTATGTATGGACTCTGCACAGTACTACTTCTCCTGTCCTGTATGCCGGGTGTAATTCTCGGTATCTGTTCTTATTCTGTATGTATGGACTCTGCACAGTACCACTTCTCCTGTCCTGTATGCCGGGTGTAATTCTCAGTATCTGTTCTTATTCTGTATGTATGGACTCTGCACAGTACTACTTCTCCTGTCCTGTATGCCGGGTGTAATTCTCAGTATCTGTTCTTATTCTGTATGTATAGACTCTGCACAGTACTACTTCTCCTGTCCTGTATGCTGGGTGTAATTCTCGGTATCTGTTCTTATTCTGTATGTATGGACTCTGCACAGTACTACTTCTCCTGTCCTGTATGCCAGGTGTAATTCTCAGTATCTGTTCTTATTCTGTATGTATGGACTCTGCACAGTACCACTTCTCCTGTCCTGTATGCCGGGTGTAATTCTCAGTATCTGTTCTTATTCTGTATGTATGGACTCTGCACAGTACCACTTCTCCTGTCCTGTATGCCGGGTGTAATTCTCAGTATCTGTTCTCATTCTGTATCTATGGACTCTGCACAGTACTACTTCTCCTGTCCTGTATGCCGGGTGTAATTCTCAGTATCTGTTCTTATTCTGTATGTATGGACTCTGCACAGTACTACTTCTCCTGTCCTGTATGCCGGGTGTAATTCTCGGTATCTGTTCTTATTCTGTATGTATGGACTCTGCACAGTACTACTTCTCCTGTCCTGTATGCCGGGTGTAATTCTCAGTATCTGTTCTTATTCTGTATGTATGGACTCTGCACAGTACTACTTCTCCTGTCCTGTATGCCGGGTGTAATTCTCGGTATCTGTTCTTATTCTGTATGTATGGACTCTGCACAGTACTACTTCTCCTGTCCTGTATGCTGGGTGTAATTCTCGGTATCTGTTCTTATTCTGTATGTATGGACTCTGCACAGTACTACTTCTCTTGTCCTGTATGCCGGGTGTAATTCTCAGTATCTGTTCTTATTCTGTATGTATGGACTCTGCACAGTACTACTTCTCCTGTCCTGTATGCTGGGTGTAATTCTCGGTATCTGTTCTTATTCTGTATGTATGGACTCTGCACAGTACTACTTCTCCTGTCCTGTATGCCGGGTGTAATTCTCGGTATCTGTTCTTATTCTGTATGTATGGACTCTGCACAGTACCACTTCTCCTGTCCTGTATGCTGGGTGTAATTCTCAGTATCTGTTCTTATTCTGTATGTATGGACTCTGCACAGTACTACTTCTCCTGTCCTGTATGCCGGGTGTAATTCTCAGTATCTGTTCTTATTCTGTATGTATGGACTCTGCACAGTACCACTTCTCCTGTCCTGTATGCTGGGTGTAATTCTCAGTATCTGTTCTTATTCTGTATGTATGGACTCTGCACAGTACCACTTCTCCTGTCCTGTATGCTGGGTGTAATTCTCGGTATCTGTTCTTATTCTGTATGTATGGACTCTGCACAGTACCACTTCTCCTGTCCTGTATGCCGGGTGTAATTCTCAGTATCTGTTCTCATTCTGTATGTATGGACTCTGCACAGTACTACTTCTCCTGTCCTGTATGCTGGGTGTAATTCTCAGTATCTGTTCTTATTCTGTATGTATGGACTCTGCACAGTACCACTTCTCCTGTCCTGTATGCTGGGTGTAATTCTCGGTATCTGTTCTTATTCTGTATGTATGGACTCTGCACAGTACTACTTCTCCTGTCCTGTATGCTGGGTGTAATTCTCAGTATCTGTTCTTATTCTGTATGTATGGACTCTGCACAGTACCACTTCTCCTGTCCTGTATGCCGGGTGTAATTCTCAGTATCTGTTCTTATTCTGTATGTATGGACTCTGCACAGTACCACTTCTCCTGTCCTGTATGCTGGGTGTAATTCTCAGTATCTGTTCTTATTCTGTATGTATGGACTCTGCACAGTACCACTTCTCCTGTCCTGTATGCCGGGTGTAATTCTCAGTATCTGTTCTTATTCTGTATGTATGGACTCTGCACAGTACTACTTCTCCTGTCCTGTATGCTGGGTGTAATTCTCAGTATCTGTTCTTATTCTGTATGTATGGACTCTGCACAGTACTACTTCTCCTGTCCTGTATGCCGGGTGTAATTCTCAGTATCTGTTCTTATTCTGTATGTATGGACTCTGCACAGTACCACTTCTCCTGTCCTGTATGCCGGGTGTAATTCTCGGTATCTGTTCTTATTCTGTATGTATGGACTCTGCACAGTACTACTTCTCCTGTCCTGTATGCCGGGTGTAATTCTCAGTATCTGTTCTTATTCTGTATGTATGGACTCTGCACAGTACCACTTCTCCTGTCCTGTATGCGGGGTGTAATTCTCGGTATCTGTTCTTATTCTGTATGTATGGACTCTGCACAGTACTACTTCTCTTGTCCTGTATGGGGGGTGTAATTCTCAGTATCTGTTCTTATTCTGTATGTATGGACTCTGCACAGTACTACTTCTCCTGTCCTGTATGCTGGGTGTAATTCTCGGTATCTGTTCTTATTCTGTATGTATGGACTCTGCACAGTACTACTTCTCCTGTCCTGTATGCCGGGTGTAATTCTCAGTATCTGTTCTTATTCTGTATGTATGGACTCTGCACAGTACTACTTCTCCTGTCCTGTATGCCGGGTGTAATTCTCAGTATCTGTTCTTATTCTGTATGTATGGACTCTGCACAGTACCACTTCTCCTGTCCTGTATGCTGGGTGTAATTCTCAGTATCTGTTCTTATTCTGTATGTATGGACTCTGCACAGTACTACTTCTCCTGTCCTGTATGCCGGGTGTAATTCTCAGTATCTGTTCTTATTCTGTATGTATGGACTCTGCACAGTACTACTTCTCCTGTCCTGTATGCTGGGTGTAATTCTCGGTATCTGTTCTTATTCTGTATGTATGGACTCTGCACAGTACTACTTCTCCTGTCCTGTATGCGGGGTGTAATTCTCAGTATCTGTTCTTATTCTGTATGTATGGACTCTGCACAGTACCACTTCTCCTGTCCTGTATGCTGGGTGTAATTCTCAGTATCTGTTCTTATTCTGTATGTATGGACTCTGCACAGTACCACTTCTCCTGTCCTGTATGCCGGGTGTAATTCTCAGTATCTGTTCTTATTCTGTATGTATGGACTCTGCACAGTACTACTTCTCCTGTCCTGTATGCTGGGTGTAATTCTCAGTATCTGTTCTTATTCTGTATGTATGGACTCTGCACAGTACCACTTCTCCTGTCCTGTATGCTGGGTGTAATTCTCAGTATCTGTTCTTATTCTGTATGTATGGACTCTGCACAGTACTACTTCTCCTGTCCTGTATGCTGGGTGTAATTCTCGGTATCTGTTCTTATTCTGTATGTATGGACTCTGCACAGTACTACTTCTCCTGTCCTGTATGCTGGGTGTAATTCTCAGTATCTGTTCTTATTCTGTATGTATGGACTCTGCACAGTACCACTTCTCCTGTCCTGTATGCTGGGTGTAATTCTCAGTATCTGTTCTTATTCTGTATGTATGGACTCTGCACAGTACCACTTCTCCTGTCCTGTATGCCGGGTGTAATTCTCGGTATCTGTTCTTATTCTGTATGTATGGACTCTGCACAGTACTACTTCTCCTGTCCTGTATGCTGGGTGTAATTCTCGGTATCTGTTCTTATTCTGTATGTATGGACTCTGCACAGTACTACTTCTCCTGTCCTGTATGCCGGGTGTAATTCTCAGTATCTGTTCTTATTCTGTATGTATGGACTCTGCACAGTACTACTTCTCCTGTCCTGTATGCCGGGTGTAATTCTCGGTATCTGTTCTTATTCTGTATGTATGGACTCTGCACAGTACTACTTCTCCTGTCCTGTATGCCGGGTGTAATTCTCGGTATCTGTTCTTATTCTGTATGTATGGACTCTGCACAGTACTACTTCTCCTGTCCTGTATGCCGGGTGTAATTCTCAGTATCTGTTCTTATTCTGTATGTATGGACTCTGCACAGTACTACTTCTCCTGTCCTGTATGCTGGATGTAATTCTCGGTATCTGTTCTTATTCTGTATGTATGGACTCTGCACAGTACCACTTCTCCTGTCCTGTATGCCAGGTGTAATTCTCGGTATCTGTTCTTATACTGTATGTATGGACTCTGCACAGTACTACTTCTCCTGTCCTGTATGCTGGGTGTAATTCTCAGTATCTGTTCTTATTCCTGTATGGTATAATGTAGGGATTGGGGGTATAATGTAGGGATTGGGGTATAATGTAGGGATTGGGGTATAATGTAGGGATTGGGGGTATAATGTAGGGATTGGGGGTATAATGTAGGGATTGGGGTATAATGTAGGGATTGGGGTATAATGTAGGGATTGGGGGGTATAATGTAGGGATTGGGGTATAATGTAGGGATTGGGGGGTATAATGTAGGGATTGGGGTATAATGTAAGGATTGGGGGGTATAATGTAGGTATTGGGGGTATAATGTAGGGATTGGGGGGTATAATGTAGGGATTGGGGGTATAATGTAGGGATTGGGGTATAATGTAGGGATTGGGGGGTATAATGTAGGGATTGGGGGTATAATGTAGGGATTGGGGGGTATAATGTAGGGATTGGGGTATAATGTAGGGATTGGGGGGTATAATGTAGGGATTGGGGTATAATGTAGGGATTGGGGGTATAATGTAGGGATTGGGGTATAATGTAGGGATTGGGGGTATAATGTAGGGATTGGGGGTATAATGTAGGGGATTGGGGGTATAATGTAGGGATTGGGGTATAATGTAGGGATTGGGGGGTATAATGTAGGGATTGGGGGTATAATGTAGGGATTGG